>NC_135235.1:616298754-616491254 GCF_051348905.1 Ranitomeya variabilis
TGTTTGCTCGCATAAAGGGGGCCAAGTGGTTCTCTAAGATTGACCTTCGTGGGGCGTATAATTTGGTGCGAATCAGGCAGGGGGATGAGTGGAAAACCGCATTTAATACGCCCGAGGGCCACTTTGAGTATTTAGTGATGCCTTTTGGTCTTTCAAATGCTCCGTCAGTTTTCCAGTCCTTTATGCATGATATTTTTCGCGATTATTTGGATAAATTTATGATTGTGTATCTGGATGATATTCTGATTTTTTCGGATGACTGGGACTCTCATGTCCAGCAAGTCAGGAGGGTTTTTCAGGTTTTGCGGTCTAATTCTTTGTGTGTGAAGGGTTCTAAGTGTGTTTTTGGGGTACAGAGGATTTCCTTTTTGGGATATATTTTTTCCCCCTCTTCCATTGAAATGGATCCTGTCAAGGTTCAAGCTATTTGTGATTGGACGCAGCCCTCTTCTCTTAAGAGTCTTCAGAAATTTTTGGGCTTTGCTAACTTTTATCGTCGATTTATTGCTGGTTTTTCGGATATTGCTAAGCCATTGACCGATTTGACTAAGAAGGGTGCTGATGTTGCTGATTGGTCCCCTGATGCTGTGGAGGCCTTTCGGGAGCTTAAGCGCCGTTTTTCCTCTGCCCCTGTGTTGCGTCAGCCTGATGTTGCTCTACCTTTTCAGGTTGAGGTCGACGCTTCTGAGATCGGAGCTGGGGCAGTGTTGTCGCAGAAAAGTTCTGACTGCTCCGTGATGAGGCCTTGTGCCTTCTTTTCCCGTAAATTTTCGCCCGCTGAGCGGAATTATGATGTTGGGAATCGGGAGCTTTTGGCCATGAAGTGGGCTTTTGAGGAGTGGCGCCATTGGCTTGAGGGGGCCAGACATCAGGTGGTGGTATTGACGGACCACAAAAATTTGATTTATCTTGAGACCGCCAGGCGCCTGAATCCTAGACAGGCGCGCTGGTCATTATTTTTCTCTCGGTTTAATTTTGTGGTGTCATACCTACCGGGTTCTAAGAATGTTAAGGCGGATGCCCTTTCTAGGAGTTTTGAGCCTGACTCGCCTGGTAACTCTGAGCCCACAGGTATCCTTAAGGATGGAGTGGTATTGTCAGCCGTTTCTCCAGACCTGCGGCGGGCCTTGCAGGAGTTTCAGGCGGATAGACCTGATCGTTGCCCACCTGGTAGACTGTTTGTTCCTGATGATTGGACCAGTAGAGTAATCTCTGAGGTTCATTCTTCTGCGTTGGCAGGTCATCCTGGCATTTTTGGTACCAGGGATTTGGTGGCAAGGTCCTTCTGGTGGCCTTCCCTGTCACGAGATGTGCGAGGCTTTGTGCAGTCTTGTGACGTTTGTGCTCGGGCTAAGCCTTGTTGTTCTCGGGCTAGTGGATTATTGTTGCCCTTGCCTATTCCTAAGAGGCCTTGGACGCACATCTCGATGGATTTTATTTCAGATCTGCCTGTTTCTCAGAAGATGTCTGTCATCTGGGTGGTGTGTGACCGTTTCTCTAAGATGGTCCATTTGGTTCCTCTGCCCAAGTTGCCTTCTTCTTCCGAGTTGGTTCCTCTGTTTTTTCAAAATGTTGTTCGTTTGCATGGTATTCCTGAGAATATCGTTTCTGACAGAGGGACTCAATTCGTGTCTAGATTTTGGCGGGCATTCTGTGCTAGGATGGGCATAGATTTATCCTTTTCGTCCGCTTTCCATCCTCAGACGAATGGCCAGACCGAGCGGATTAATCAGACCCTGGAGACATATCTGAGGTGTTTTGTGTCTGCTGACCAGGATGATTGGGTTGCTTTTTTGCCATTGGCGGAGTTCGCTCTCAATAATCGGGCCAGCTCTGCCACTTTGGTGTCCCCGTTTTTCTGTAATTCGGGGTTTCATCCTCGATTTTCCTCTGGTCAGGTGGAATCTTCGGATTGTCCTGGAGTGGATGCTGTGGTGGAGAGATTGCATCAGATCTGGGGGCAGGTGGTGGACAATTTGAGGTTGTCCCAGGAGAAGACTCAGCTTTTTGCCAACCGCCACCGTCGTGTTGGTCCTCGGCTTTGTGTTGGGGATTTGGTGTGGTTGTCTTCTCGTTTTGTCCCTATGAGGGTCTCTTCTCCTAAGTTTAAGCCTCGGTTCATCGGCCCGTATAAGATATTGGAGATTCTTAACCCTGTTTCCTTCCGTTTGGACCTCCCAGCATCCTTTTCTATTCATAACGTTTTTCATCGGTCATTGTTGCGCAGGTATGAGGTACCGGTTGTGCCTTCCGTTGAGCCTCCTGCTCCGGTGTTGGTTGAGGGTGAGTTGGAGTACGTTGTGGAGAAAATCTTAGACTCTCGTGTTTCCAGACGGAGACTCCAGTATCTGGTCAAGTGGAAGGGATACGGCCAGGAGGATAATTCTTGGGTGAATGCATCTGATGTTCATGCCTCTGATCTGGTTCGTGCCTTTCATAGGGCCCATCCTGATCGCCCTGGTGGTTCTGGTGAGGGTTCGGTGCCCCCTCCTTGAGGGGGGGGTACTGTTGTGAATTTGGATTCTGGGCTCCCCCGGTGGCTACTGGTGGAATTGAACTGGTGTCTTCATCTTCTCTGTTCACCTGTTCCCATCAAGATGTGGGAGTCGCTATATAACCTTGCTGCTTTGTTAGTTGCTTGCCGGTCAACAATGTTATCAGAAGCCTCTCTGTGCTTGTTCCTGCTCCTAGACAACTACTAGATAAGTTGGACTCTTGTCCATGTTTGTTTTTGCATTTTTGTTCCAGTTCACAGCTGTAGTTTCGTTACTGTGTCTGGAAAGCTCTTGTGAACAGGAATTGCCACTCTGGTGTTATGAGTTAATGCCAGAGTTTTAAAGTAATTTCTGGATGGTGTTTTGATAGGGTTTTCAGCTGACCATGAAAGTGTTCTTTCTGTCTTCTGCTATGTAGTAAGTGGACCTCAAATTTGCTAAACCTATTTTCATACTACGTTTTGTTATTTCATCTTTATTCACCGCCAATACATGTGGGGGGCCTCTGTCTCCTTTCGGGGTATTTCTCTAGAGGTGAGCTAGGACTAATATTTTCCTCTGCTAGCATTATTTAGTCCTCCGGCTGGTGCTGGGCATCTAGAATCAACGTAGGCATGCTACCCGGCCACTGCTAGTTGTGTGTTAGGTTTAGTTCATGGTCAGCTCAGTTCCCATCTTCCAAGAGCTAGTTCCTATATATGCTGATGCTATGTTCTCTTGCCATTGAGATCATGACAGGGACCCCTAGCAACTATATATTTATCATCTAATGTATCGACCGGTGACTGGAGACCATTGTTGTCCTCCTCCATTTTGAAGCATCATCTGCTCATTAGTGAGAACTTTATCATAATAGGCACAATGCATTGAAGCTTATTATTTGGAGCCTTTTACACCGGACAAGTCAGTCAGTAAATCTGGAATGAAAAGTGGACGTGCCTTACTGTTTAACTGTGACAGGGATGCAATCACGAGACATAACTGCTCCGGTGCCAATTGTACCCTCACAGTTGCTATGGGTTGCTATGGCAGCCAGCGGCCTACCATTGTCATCATCTTTGCATTACATCAAAGCCCATCCATAGGAGATCATAATTTTCTACTATATGTTATATATCAACCATCACAGGTTTAAGTCCCCCAGGGGAACAAAAAAATAAAGTGAAAATTAATACAAAAATTAATAAAAAAAATATATATTTGTCTTATTCAAATCCAATTTCCCATTTTAAAAATAGAGAGATAAATGATATAGACATTTTTATTATCCTAGCGTAAAAATATACATTTAATTAACCCAACGTTGCAAAGAGATTCAAAGAGAATTGCTGTTTTTAGGTAGGCTCACTTAACGCAATACACCCCAAATCATATTAATAGAAAATACAGCTTCACATAGAAGCTGTGATAGAAATATAAAACAGTTACAGAACTCAGAAAATGGAGACACAAAGCACTTTTTATTTTTTTGTCAGGTTACTCTGGTACGTATGGCCATGACTGTGATACATAAAAGTAAATTAACGATGGTTAGCAAGGTTCACCATAGAAGTTTTTGGACATTTTAAAACCATTGATTAGTGAAATGAATAATACTGTATATATGGTGACTATGGTGCCTGCCACAGAGGTGGGATATATTGGGAGTAGGTGATCAGTTAGTAAGGAACAAGGACAAATTGTGAACTCTAGATGACTGGGATAGAGATTCTGCAAAATGGCAAGTCTAGCAGGGTGTTTCTGATATATGGTCAGTCTTGGAACGTGCTCCTAGTATATGGTCGGACTTGTGAGGTTTGTTTATGATATAAGACTCCTGGTATATGGCAGGTCTTGTAAAGTGTTACTGATATACAGCAGATCTTGTTGGTTGTTTCCAGAATATGGCATCTTGTTGGGTGTTCTCACATGTGGCAGGTGTTGTGGTGTATTTCCAGTATATGGCAGGTCTTGGGGTGTTCCCGTTTTCCCGGAGGTCTTGTAATGTGTTCCAGATATGTGGAAGGTCTTTTGGGGTGTTCCTGGTATATGGCAGGTCTTGTGGTGTGTTCCTGGTATATGGCAGGGCTTGTAAGGCGTTCTTGGTATATGGCACATGTTGTTAGCTGTTCCTAGTATATGGCATGTCTTGTAGGCAGTTCCTGACATACGATATACGGCAGGTCTTGTCGGGGTGTTTCTGATGTACGTTAGGTTGTGTGAGGTATTCACAACATTTAACAGGTCTAGTTGAGTGTTTTCTGTATATGGCAGGTCTGGTGGGGTGTTTCTGGTACATGGCAGGTCTTGTGTGATTTTCCCAATATACGTCTGGTTTTGTTGGGAGTGACCAGTGTATGGAGGGCATTGGCATTTATTTTCTGTACATTAAAGGTATTTTTAGCTGTTTCCTGTATAGGGCAGGCATTTTCAGGTTTTCTGAGTATACGGCAGGTCTTGCGAATTGTTCTTAGTATACAGAAGGTCTTGTTTGGAATTCTCAGTTTACGACAGTTTTTGTGGGGTGTTTCTGGTATGTGACAGGTCTCATGGGATTTTCCCTAAAGATGGTCTTTTAGTTGTTGCCATTGGATGCCATGTCTTTCATGGTGTGTCCAATATGTAGAGGTTACTACTTACCAAAGCTGGTCCAATGAATGACAGTTTGTGAACTGACAAAAAGGACACGGGTTCCTAAAACCCGTCATTGCATGTGGGTGATGAAGGCTAGCTCAATTGGTCTAATCTCACAGAAGAGTTTCTGCAGGACATCTGCAAAGATCTTGTGTAGGATCTACATAAATTTAGGCAGGTGGTTTTAAAAGAACGGCTGTTATGCGTATTGGGTATACAGGGGGCCACTAGAACTTTATTGTTAGAGGGTCATCATAGATCTGAAACCAGTTCTATTAATCCAAATCATTCAAAGCCACATTTTCACTTTTGGATTTTCTAATAAATTTTAAATATAATATGGCATACTTTCAGTATATAAAAAACAGATTTGCCAAGTTGAAATGTATGTGTCAGATACTGTACACTGGACAGATGACTATATGTAATGTAACTTTCCCCCCTTTCAAGGACTAGATGAATATATTCTGCTGTATCGAGAAGGTGTAGGCAGCTACCCACTTGGAAGGCAGACAGGGTACGAGGCGGACCCAGCTTGGCTGTTTAGCACTGCTTGATTTTCTTGGCTTCAGAGCATTATTTTTTGCTTCCCCTCTTAATGGGCCGAGTCCCAAGACAGACTCAGGTGGGGCAACCTCAGGCTCCTGCCTGTCCCAAGGGATACCTCATTTCATGCGTAAGAAAAAAAATATAGAAACTAAACAAACCTTTCCAAAACGAACCCTGCCCATGGTACACACACAGTCACACACAGATCTCCACGAGAAGCGGTGCATGGGCACTAATAAAACCAATTGCTTCAGGTTAAAAAAGTCAATCTTGATTGACTAGAAACAATCTACAAATATTTTTAAAAACTGACAAAATAGTCAAGAAAATAGTAAAAAAAATACATAAAATAAACAATAAAAATAAGAAAATAAATAAAATAAAATAACAAAGCTCCAAAAATAAGTAAAAAAAATACAATTATATTAAAAATAATATATATTCATTTGGGAAAGTAGCTATTTCATAATATTGTTATGCACATATTTTGTTTTCATGAGAACGAGTTAACTTTTATTTTGTCAAACCTGACAATTATTCCCTTACGTATGATATAGTACCTAAAAGTAAAAGCTATTCGATATGTTGGATGTGGGATAATATACACATTACAGTGTGCACTATTAATCTGCTTTGATTAAGAAGGACCTGTGCACCACCACCTGGTGGTTATTGGTGTAGGACAGGTATTAGACTACACCTCCGCACTAGTGATCAAAATTTGGGTGATTCTTGATACCTTTCAAACTTGGTGTAAACTGAAAATAAAGAAAAAAAGAAATATTATTTTATATACCTTTTATAGATTTTTACTTAGCACAGACTTCTATAAATGGTGGAAGTAGAGCACCAGCTGGAGATGCAGGTTTGTCAGGATCACTGCGATTTTACAGACTATGATAGGGATTTTTCATGTTTTTTATTCTAAAATATTAGATAAAATTGCATTTTTATGTTTCATTCACCTGGTTAACATTATTATTATTATTTATTATTATTATAGCGCCATTTATTCCATGGTGCTTTACATGTACAATAATCTTAAACAATACCAGTCTCAACTGGTACAGGAGGAGAGAGGACCCTGCCCGCGAGGGCTCACAATCTACAAGGGATGGGTGAGAATACAGTAGGTGAGGATAGAGCTGGTCGTGCAGCGGTTTGGTTGACCAGTGGTTACTGCAGGTTGTAGGCTTGTCGGAAGAGGTGGGTCTTCAGGTTCTTTTTGAAGGTTTCGATGGTAGGCGAGAGTCTGATGTGTTGTGGTAGAGAGTTCCAGAGTAGGGGTGATGCGCGAGAGAAATCTTGTGTGCAATTGTGGGAAGAGGAGATAAGAGGGGAGTAGAGAAGGAGGTCTTGTGAGGATCGGAGGTTGCGTGCAGGAAAGTACCGGGAGACGAGGTCACAGATGTATGAAGGAGACAGGTTGTGGATGGCTTTGGTCTATAAAGATGCGCCGCATGTCCGGATACGCAGGGCCGCCGTATGCGGCCGTGTGCACATAGTGGAGACGGGATTTCATAAAATCCCATCCACTATGCTGTAACATCTGGACGCTACAGATTGGACGCTGCAGATGTACGCAGCATCCAATCCGCAGCAAATCCTGATGTAATACGCCCAGTGGAAACATAGCCTAAGTTAGGTTAGTTATGCTTTTTCCATGGAGTTTTTCAGTGTGTGTTTTTACATGTGTTTTCTAACGTTTTTTGACTCCTTTTTGGTATATCATGAATCAACTAAAGCAGTGTTCCCCAACTCCAGTCCTCAAGAGCCACCAACAGGTCATGTTTTCAGGATTTCCTTAGTATTGCACAGGTGATAATTGCATCACATCGACAGGCAAGCATACAATCACCTGAGCAATACTAAGGAAATCCTGAAAACATGACCTGTTGGTGGCTCTTAACCCCTTCCCGACATTTGACGTACTATCCCGTCGAGGTGGGGTGGGCCCCCATGACCGCCGACGGGATAGTACGTCATACGCGATCGGCCGCGCTCACGGGGGGAGCGCGGCCGATCGCGGCCGGGTGTCGGCTGCATATCGCAGCTGACATCCGGCACTATGTGCCAGGAGCGGTCACGGACCGCCCCCGGCACATTAACCCCCGGCACACCGCGATCAAACATGATCGCGGTGTACCGGCGGTACAGGGAAGCATCGCGCAGGGAGGGGGCTCCCTGCGTGCTTCCCTGAGACGATCGGTACAAGGTGATGTACTCACCTCGTACCGAACGTCTTCTCCCTGCAGGCCCCGGATCCAAAATGGCCGAGGGGCTGTATCCGGGTCCTGCAGGGAGCACTTCCGGGTCGGAGCAGGCTGCAGATGAAAGTATGATCGCCGATCTGATAGAGTGCTGTGCACACTATCAGATCTGCGATCTGTGATGTCCCCCCCTGGGACAAAGTTAAAAAGTAAAAAAAAAAATTTCCACATGTGTAAAAAAAAAAAAAAAAATTTCCTAAATAAATAATAATAAAAAAAAAATATTATTCCCATAAATACATTTCTTTATCTAAAAAAAACAAACAAAAACAATAAAAGTACACATATTTAGTATCGCCGCGTCCGTAACGACCCAACCTATAAAACTGGCCCACTAGTTAACCCCTTCAGTAAACACCGTAAGAAAGAAAAAAAAAAAACGAGGCAAAAAACAACGCTTTATTACCATACCGCCGAACAAAAAGTGGAATAACACGCGATCAAAAAGACAGATATAAATAACCATGTTACCGCTGAAAACGTCATCTTGTCCCGCAAAAAACGAGCCGCCATACAGCATCATCAGCAAAAAAATAAAAAAGTTATAGTCCTCAGAATAAAGCGATGCCAAAATAATTATTTTTTCTATAAAATAGTTTTTATCGTATAAAAGCGTCAAAACATAAAAAAATGATATAAATGAAATATCACTGTAATCGTACTGACCCGACGAATAAAACTGCTTTATCAATTTTACCAAGCGCAGAACGGTATAAACGCCTCTCCCAAAAGAAATTCATGAATAGCTGGTTTTTGGTTATTCTGCCTCACAAAAATCGGAATAAAAAGTGATAAAAAATGGTCACGTGTCCGAAAATGTTACCAATAAAAACGTCAACTCGTCCCGCAAAAAACAAGACCTCACATGACTCTGTGGACCAAAATGTGGAAAAATTATAGGTCTCAAAATGTGGAGACGCAAAAACTTTTTTGCTATAAAAAGCGTCTTTTAGTCTGGTTTCACACTTGCGTTTTTATCTGCATGCGTTTTTTAAAAAAACCACATGTGTGAAAAAATGCATGTAAACGCGGTAAAACACATGCGTTTTTATAGAAAAACACAAGAAAACAAGAAAAAAACAAAAAACCCTAACCCTACCCCTAACCTGAAATACGTGGCACTGAAATACGTGGCACTGAAATATACGTTTATATACGTATATACGTATATAAGTGCCACGATATTTCAGTGGCCACGTATATAAGTGCCACGTATTTAAGTGCCACGTATTTAAGTGCCACGTATTTAAGTGCCACGTATTTCAGTGCCACGTATTTCAGTGCCACGTATTTCAGTGCCACGTATTTACGTGCCACGTATTTACGTGCCACGTATTTACATGCCACGTATTTTTCAGTGCCTGAAATACGTGGCACTGAAATATCGTGGCACTGAAATATCGTGGCACTGAAATATCGTGACACTGAAATATCGTGGCACTGAAATATCGTGGCACTGAAGTATTTACGTGCCACGTATTTTTCAGTGCCTGAAATACGTGGCACTGAAATACGTGGCACTGAAATACGTGGCACTGAAATATCGTGGCACTGAAATACGTGGCACTTAAATACGTGGCACTTAAATACGTGGCACTTAAATACGTGGCACTTAAATACGTGGCTCTTAAATACGTGGCACTTATATACGTGGCACTTATATACGTGGCACTTATGACTGTCAGAAAATGTTCAGTAAACGGTTAGGGGTGAGGTTAGGGGTAGGGTTTCAGGTAGAATTGGGGAGTTTCCACTGTTCAGGCACATCAGGGGCTCTCCAAACGCGACATGGCGTCCAATCTCAATTCCAGCCAATTCTGCGTTGAAAAAGTAAAACAGTGCTCCTTCCCTTCCGAGCTCTCCCGTGCGTCCAAAAAGGGGTTTACCCCAACATATGGGGTATCAGCGTACTAGGGACAAATTGAACAACAACTTCTGGGGTCCAAGTTCTCTTGTTATCCTTGGGAAAATAAAAATTTGGGGGGCTAAAAATCATTTTTGTGGGAAAAAAAATGTTTTATTTTCACGGCTCTGCGTTGTAAACTGTAGTGAAACACTTGGGGGTTCAAAGTTCTCACAACACATCTAGATAAGTTCCTTGGGAGGTCTAGTTTCCAATATGGGGTCACTTGTGGGGGGTTTGTACTATTTGGGTACATCAGGGGCTCTGCAAATGCAACGTGACGCCTGCAGACCAATCCATTTAAGTCTGCATTCCAAATGGCGCTCCTTCCCTTCCGAGCTCTGTCATGCGCCCAAACAGTGGTTCCCCCCCACATAGGGGGTATCAGCGTACTCAGGACAAATTGGACAACAACTTTTAGGGTCCAATTTATCCTGATACCCTTGTGAAAATACAAAACTGGGGGCTAAAAAATCATTTTTGTGAAAAAAAAAAAATAATTTTTATTTTCACGGCTCTGCGTTATAAACTGTAGTGAAACACTTGGGGGTTCAAAGTTCTCACAACACATCTAGATAAGTTCCTTGGGGGGTCTAGTTTCCAATATGGGGTCACTTGTGGGGGGTTTGTACTGTTTGGGTACATCAGGGGCTCTGCAAATGCAACGTGACGCCTGCAGACCAATCCATTTAAGTCTGCATTCCAAATGGCGCTCCTTCCCTTCCGAGCTCTGTCATGCGCCCAAACAGTGGTTCCCCCCCACATAGGGGGTATCAGCGTACTCAGGACAAATTGGACAACAACTTTTAGGGTCCAATTTATCCTGATACCCTTGTGAAAATACAAAACTGGGGGCTAAATTTCATTTTTGTGAAAAAAAAAAAAAATTATTTTCACGGCTCTGCGTTATAAACTGTAGTGAAACACTTGGGGGTTCAAAGTTCTCACAACACATCTAGATAAGTTCCTTGGGGGGTCTAGTTTCCAATATGGGGTCACTTGTGGGGTGTTTGTACTGTTTGGGTACATCAGGGGCTCTGCAAATGCAACGTGACGCCTGCAGACCAATCCATTTAAGTCTGCATTCCAAATGGCGCTCCTTCCCTTCCGAGCTCTGTCATGCGCCCAAACAGTGGTCACCCCCCACAAATGGAGTATCAGCGTACTCAGGACAAATTGGACAACAACTTTTAGGGTCCAATTTATCCTGATACCCTTGTGAAAATACAAAACTGGGGGCTAAAAAATCATTTTTGTGAAAAAAAAAAAAAAATTTTATTTTCACGGCTCTGCGTTATAAACTGTAGTGAAACACTTGGGGGTTCAAAGCTCTCAAAACACATCTAGATAAGTTCCTTAGGGGGTCTACTTTCCAAAATGGTGTCACTTGTGGGGGGGTTTAATGTTTAGGCACATCAGGGGCTCTCCAAACGCAACATGGCATCCCATCTTAATTCCAGTCAATTTTGCATTGAAAAGTAAAATAGCGCTTCTTCCCTTCTGAGCTCTGCTATGCGCCCAAACAATGGTTTACACCCACATATGGGGTATCGTCGTACTCAGGACAAATTGCACAACAACTTTTGTGGTCTAATTTCTTCTCTTACCCTTGGGGAAATAAAAAAATGGGGGTGAAAAGATCATTTTTGCGAAAAAATATGATTTTTTATTTTTACGGCTCTGCATTATAAACTTCTGTGAAGCACTTGTTGGGTCAAAGTGCTCAACACACATCTAGATAAGTTCCTTAGGGGGTCTACTTTCCAAAATGGTGTCACTTGTTAGGGGTTTCAATGTTTAGGCACATCAAGGGCTCTCTAAATGCAACATGGCGTCCCATCTCAATTCCAGTCAATTTTGCATTGAAAAGTCAAATGGCGCTCCTTCCCTTCCGAGCTCTGCCCTGCGCCCAAACAATGGTTTACACCCACATATGGGGTATCAGCGTACTCAGGACAAATTGCACAACAATTTTTGGGGTCCAATTTCTTCTCTCACCCTTGGGAAAATAAAAAATTGGGGGTGAAAAGATCATTTTTGTGAAAAAATATGATTTTTTATTTTTACGGCTCTGCATTATAAACTTCTGTAAAGCACTTGTTGGGTCAAAGTGCTCAAAGTCACCACACATCTAGATAAGTTCCTTAGGGGGTCTACTTTCCAAAATGGTGTCACTTGTTAGGGGTTTCAATGTTTAGGCACATCAGGGGCTCTCCAAATGCAACATGGCGTCCCATCTCAATTCCAGTCAATTTTGCATTGAAAAGTCAAATGGCGCTCCTTTGCTTCCAAGCTCTGCCATGCGCCCAAACTGTGGTTTACCCCCACATATGGGGTATCAGCGTACTCAGGACAAATTTTACAACAACTTTTGGGGTCTATTTTCTCCTGTTACCCTTGGTAAAATAAAACAAATTGGAGCTGAAATAAATTTTGTGTGAAAAAAAGTTAAATGTTCATTTTTATTTAAACATTCCAAAAATTCCTGTGAAACACCTGAAGGGTTAATAAACTTCTTGAAAGTGGTTTTGAGTACCTTGAGGGGTGCAGTTTTTAGAATGGTGTCACACTTGGGTATTTTCTATCATATAGACCCGTCAAAATGACTTCAAATGAGATGTGGTCCCTAAAAAAAAATGGTGTTGTAAAAATGAGAAATTGCTGGTCAACTTTTAACCCTTATAACTCCGTCACAAAAAAAAATTTTGGTTCCAAAATTGTGCTGATGTAAAGTAGACATGTGGGAAATGTTATTTATTAAGTATTTTGTGTGACATATGTCTGTGATTTAAGGGCATAAAAATTCAAAGTTGGAAAATTGTGAAATTTTCAAAATTTTCGCCAAATATTCGTTTTTTTCACAAATAAACGCAAGTTATATCGAAGAAATTTTACCACTAACATGAAGTACAATATGTCACGAGAAAACAATGTCAGAATCGCCAAGATCCGTTGAAGCGTTCCAGAGTTATAACCTCATAAAGGGACAGTGGTCAGAATTGTAAAAATTGGCCCGGTCATTAACGTGCAAACCACCCTTGGTGGTGAAGGGGTTAAGGACCGGAGTTGGGGAACACTGAACTAAAGCTTCCTGGTATTTTGATACTTCCTAATATATGGCTTTAACAAAGTTTTATTGATAGTCTTGTGCGGATTACATGGGTTTTTAGTGTCTGCGGCAGAAAATGCCCATGTGTTTCTTACCTGCGGAACTTCTGCATCGAACGCAATTCTCTGGGGAAAATTTGGACATAAAATTCAGCATATCCACCAAAGAAATGAACATGTTTTAGGTTTTAAAAACGCCCCGCAGGTCAGATAATGCTGCTTAAAAAATAGCACAGTGGGCAGGAGATTTCTATAAATCCCATCCACTTTGCTAGAATTGTACGGCGCTGCGTTTTTTTGCACAGCAAAGATAAGTAATGTCAAAAACATATTGAAAATTCAAAGTAGGAATGTAGAACCTATATTTCATGCAGATGCTACAGAAAAAAAATCTAAGCAAAATCTGAATGGATATTGATGTGTGGTGCAGATTTGCAATCCTCATTATGTCAATTTATGTTGTGTATTTCCATTGCGGATTTCATCTCTCCTCCTGTATTAAATCTGCTACAAAATGTTGCAACGGAGGCAGCACTGATTTGGTCGCAAATTTGTGACTATTTTTTTCTTTTGCGTTCAATAGTTTAAAAAATACAATTCATAACATGATTTTATTTCAAAATAATAGTAATAATAATAATATCAATATTAAAATACCTACTGAAAAATAAATATCAAATAATCATGCTGTTAAATAAATATAAGCTGATAGTAACATTAGTAAACCAGGCTCAAAATTAGAAAAATTGTACCTTGAATAGCATGTCCTAGTTTGTTTTCTTTAATATATATATATATATATATATATATATATATATATATATATATATATATATACATATTTATATATAATAAGATTCAGTAAAATAAAAAATAAATACAAAAACATATAGTTTTCTCTTTTATAATCTTATGTACGTTTTGGTGCCTGTAGAGTGATGTCTGTATTTATATATATATACCGTATATAGAGAGAGAGAGAGAGAGATAAATATACTTATATATTTTATATGAATATATATGAATATTTATATATGTATATATGAATATATATGTATAAATGTATAAATATATATATGTTTGTGTTTTTCTTGTATTTCTTCTTCATTTTTGGCGTCAGCAATCCCTGTATTTTTGCATCGCTGCCCAGTCTGCAGCTCCTACAAGCCGCACTCACAATAAAACACACCACGATGTATTCCCTTTAAATTGTTTAAATCTGTATAAACAAGAGTGATGTAACACTAATTACTCCTAGGGCCTGCTACCAATAAGAAAAAAAAGGAAAAAAAAATACGGAAAAAAATTGAGAAAGAAATTAGGTGGAACCAGAAAATCGGTCTATCCCCCCCACCCCACCCCTCTTCTAGCTGCAAACAAATCAGTGTTTTCTTCTGCAAATGTTTTTGCAGGTTAAATCTGCTGTCGCCGATTTGTCTGGGTAGAGTGGGATCCAAATGGGAGCAGACTGGTCTGGCGGGGCGCATTTGTTATGAAAACGTGCGGGTGCCAGATTAAAGGTGATGAAGGAGGCGTGCGCTGTCAGGAGACGAGAGATGCCGCATCATTTCCGATTAACCGTCGTTATACGAGCAAGGGGAGAAAAAACAGTCTGCAGCCTATGACACAGCTTCTCGAGTAACTCCACTGACATCTTGCTGATGTTAAAGAATATTGCAGATCTACAAGGAAAGGGACTGATTAAATCTAGACTTGTCTCTTATACTTTGCCTTTTTATTGCTGTGCCTACATTTAGGTTAGAGCTGAGTTTTTCCGAGGGGTTTACTCATTTCTCATGAACTCAATGATAATAAATCAGCATGCAGTAAGCTCCCCCTAGTGGAGGCTGCAAACTCACAAAATGTTATAACTTTAAGGGGGTAATCTGTAAATTTAATATCGATGACCAATGCTTAGTAAAAGTGGTAACGTTTTCTCATGGACTTCAAAACTAGCAGCCTAGCTTTAGGAAAGGTCCTCAAGATTAGATTTGGGAGAGCTTAGCTCCCAGTCCTCCCAGTGATCATTGAAGTTGCTTTGGCATACTGGAAGAGGCACCACTCCATTTCTCCTGTCAACTGGTCCTTCTCTAATCCAACAACCTCCGATGACGTCATGCCGCTGGGTCATTTAGCCCGACTGATTTCTGTATGCCACCTGAGTATTCAGGTAGTTGAGAGTTCTTTCTTCTACATCCATGCCCATTCCTACTTTTTTTGATGGCCTGCTGCTTCAAGTTTCCAGTAGTACGAAACTTAGTTCTGCTTCATCTAGTTGCTAAAACACCAATTCTCGACTCTGCCACCAGAACTCCACTTCCAGTTGAACATCTCCACTGCTCAGGTTCTGCTATGTCTGGTCACCGGCGCTACAACTCCAATGATCCAGTTCCACCATATCTCCCAGCCATCCCAGGTTTGGGAAGCTTTTTCCATTTTTAACTTCAACGACAATCTGTACAATTTAATTAGAAAATAAACACAAATCTTTTCATTTAGAAAAAGAAAAATTGAGAACTAAAATAATATGGTTGCATAAATATGCATACCCCTAAACTAATACTTTGTTGAAGGCCCCTTTGAATTTATGACAGCATTCTGTCTTTTTGGGTCAGAGTCTATCAGCATGGCACATCTAGAACTGACTATCATTGCCCACTTTTCAATGCAGTAGTGCTCCAAATGTGTCAGATTGCAAGGGCATGTCCTGTGTACAGCTTTAGGTTATCCCCAGAATTTCAATTGGACTCAGGTCTGAGCTCTGGTTGGGTCATTACAAAACATTGATGATCTTCTGGAGAAACCATTCTTTTGCTGATTTGGAGGTATGCTTACTATTGTTGTCATGCTGAAAGCTGATATTTTTCTTCGTCTTCAGCTTCTTAGCAAATACCTGAAGGTGTTGTTGCAAAATTGAGTGATATTTGGAACTTTTCATAATTCCATCCACCTTGACAAAGCCCCAGTTCCAGCTTCTGAAAAACAGCCTCAAAGCATAATGTTGCCTTCACCATGTTTCACTGTGAGCATGGTGTTCTTTTTGGTGATGTGTGGAAAAAAGGTCTACCTTGGTCTCATCAGACCATTACACATTTTTCCACATGTTTTTTCCCAGACTTGATGTCAGTTTTGGCAAAACATATCTAAACTTGGATGGGTTTTTTTGTAAGAAAAGGCTTCCATCTTGCTACCTTAACCAACAGGTCTGACATATGAAGAATTTGGGGGATTGTTGTCACATTAAATAATGCTGCAGGTCTCTTGGCAGCCTCTTGGAAAAATTTTCTTATTTCTTTTCATATATTTTTGAGGTAATTTCACTGTTTTGCCAAATTTAAGCTATACTTAGATGATCATTTTCACAATTTTCCATGGTATATCTAATGCCTTGGAAAAAATGTTGGACCCTTCTCCTGACTCATAATTTACAAAATGAGATCCCTTTGCTGTGTTGTAAGCTGTTTATGGACCATGGCTTGCAGTTGTAAAATGTAATTAGGAAAATGTCTGGAAAATTCTACTAGAACAGCTTAATTTTTTTTCTTTTGATTAATTATAATCACTGTAAATGATGAAAGCTGTGTAATGACTACTATTTAGCTTGAGTTTAAGCATTACTGGCTAATTCAACAGTTAACAGCCTTCCCGATTATAGGGGGGTGTTCACACAAATGCAACCACATCATTTTAGCTTTCTTATCCTTATCCCCCCTCAAAATTAATTCAGTTTGTCTCTTAATGGATTTGTTCAGATTATAGAGGATAATAAAGGGAATATGTCAAGTCGGATAATGCTATTAACCTGCAGATAGGGTTAATATGCAGGATAATAGCATAAGGCCAAGGTCATACTTGTGAGTGAAATCAGAGAAACGCGCACGAGTCTCTCACATCAATACCTGGCACACTCGACGGCACTCAGGACCAGAGCATTCAGCTGCATAGAAATACATGCAGCCACACGCTCCGGTCCTGAGTGCCGGCGGCAGTGCTGGGTATTGATGCGCGAGTTTCTCGCATTGCACTCGCAAGTGTGACCCCGGCCTTAGAAAGGTACCCTGCCACTTTACTGGAAGTGCTTCAGCTGGGAGAAAATTAACTATATTGCTCACGGGAGCCACCGGTTTTCAATAATGAGGGTATGGTTACAGTCATCACTCACTTGACTGCGGCTGTAAGCATGCACTTATGCACTTTGACTAACAGCTGGATCTGCACTGATGCTGTCAGTCAAAATGCACCTCTTTGTGCCATGCCAGAAATCTGACTCCAGTCCCTGACTGGAGTGAGATTTCTGAAGGAGCGAACGCCAAAGCTTGTCATTGAATTAGCCGAGCTGTAGTGTCACGCCAACTTTGGCAGAGCTGTAGGAAATTGGCGCTAATATGGCAAAAGTCAAAAAATGTTTGCACAGCTTCAAGTTGCGCAAAAATTTGGCCTCATTTTAAAGAAACTGATACCAGTTCTGGTAAAATTGCTTTAATGAATTGGGGCCATTGTCTTTCCCTAATAATGTCTTTCAGAGAGTCATTGTCTCTCTTCAGTGTTACTCTGGGATTATGCATTGCTGAAGCCTCTCCGATTCATTCAATCTAACTGGACAAAATTCAACTTTTTTCCTTAAAATCATCCAAACGACCCCTATCATTTTGAGGTTTTTCCAGTAATCTGTTTATTAAAGCTAAATTCCCAATATCCTTTTAAATAGCCAAATCTAATAAACATAATGGGTCCGGTGTAATTACTGCCTCTTAATTCTATGACAATTACAAGTGGTTACTGAATATTCTACTTTAACTTCTCGGCCAAATGTTATCAATTACTAAGTCCTTTTTAATTGCCTAATCAGATCCAGCTTATTAACATTTTCATTTAATTACCTGAATATATTTTCGTATGGTTACCGATTGCATGCTAAATTGGTTGATTTATGGGTTTGTCAGATTGCAGTGGTCAAATACTTGGATGCGTTTCAAGCATAATATTATGGTAAAAGACATCATTCTCCAAGTGTCTCAGGATACGATACATTAAAACACTATCGCACCGAAAACTCAGTTCTTCCAAATGAGGCGAAGCTGCTGTCCTCGAATCTAGTAATTTTTGCCATTTGGTGCTTCTTGGTGTGTCATATATAGGAGATATTCTCCCCTATTTTATGATGGAAGGTGACAAACTAGCATATGGACCGTTTAAGAAATTGGGCCCCCTTTTAAAGTAATATCCTGCTCTTCTTCGAAAACTCTCCCTTAGAGATGAGCAAATCAATTCACTATGAATTCAATTAGTGTTCAATTTTCAAAATTTGCTACTCCTGGCTGATTCAAACAATTTTGGAATTTGTGGCAATTGCAAAATAGTCTACTACCTTTTTAACATAAAGCAGAAGATTGCATCAGCCAGATAAGGCTCACATGAGCTCAGGCATGATAACATGGACCTCCCCATAACACTTTGTATTTGTAGCTACCACAACTCAAACCAATTATGAATGACTATAAGAATCTGTATAAAAGTCAAGGCTAGTGGATAGTGAGATGACGTCAGACCTCAGTAACAGATGATGCCATAACTGCTTTGGTAGTTGAGTCTCAAAAGCACTGGAAATCTTTTGTAATGGTCATGGTTGTGGCAAGTCCCATGTGTTGGGCATGTTTGATGTTGGAATTTTTTTCCATGTTGCCAACTGACTTCCAGGAGAAAAATAACCCATGGGTACTCAGGTTCTAAAAAACTATAAACTATGGATCAATATATGAAGCATCATCACATGCTTATTTGGAAAAGGAGGCTAGGAAGAAATGTGTGCAAGACTATAATTGTCCTCCCACTCCTTCTCCACATGCTCATCTTTCTGAAAGCCAGGCTGCATACTGAAGTAGTACCAGTTTGTTGTCATCATCTTCATCCACAGGTTCTGCTTGTCATACCTTTCCTCCTCCATCTTTGTTGCTTCATCAGATGTCCATCCCTGATTGTGTAGCAAGTTATCCATTGTGTACTGGCATAACTACAGCATGGTCAAGTTGCTGGTGGGTCAGTGCCTGCCATACCACTTAATGGACTCTGCTGTGAAGCCATAGGCAGTAAGGGGCTACACCACCGCAGCGCAAAGGAAGGCTACTGATTTCCACCAGGACAAGGGAACTCTGGACTTGCCTCCAAACTGGCCGAACTCTGCCTGCCCTGTGATCTGGTGCCCTGGACTCTTGATGCTGAAGTCTTCAGTAAAGGTAAAGAGACTGCAACGCGTGTCCTCGTTCTTCACTGCACCATTCATCATTCACCATCTACACACCGGGAAGCCCTGGGGATACACTTCACCTGTGGGAAGGTATACCATCTAGCTGCCATAACATCACCCCAGCAGACCCCTTAAAGCAGAGTCACAGGTGGCGTCACAAACATAAACTCTATCCCTTTAAAGACCTTTCCCTTTTACATGGATGTCCCTGCTGGGACCTCAAAGAACTCTACTTGAATGGAGATGAGAAGCACATGCTTAACCTTCACTCCATTCATTCTATGGGGTTTTTGGAGAAAGTCGAGTATAGTGCTGTGTTTCCTCCTGCAGCCCCGTAGAAAATGAATGCAGCGGAGACTGATCTTGTGTACCTCCGCTACATTTAGGATGGGCTCTCAGACCCTCTTGTTAGGATTCCGAAGCGCTGATCTCAGGATTCATGAGCACCCCACCAGTTAGAATCCTGGAGATCAAAATACTATGTTACCCAAAATGGTATTACGTTAGCTCACACCGCAAAAAGCAAACCATCTCACAGTTCCATCGACAGGACAAATAAAAAAGTTGTGGGACCCAAAAATGATGACAAAAACTCAAAAGTTTTATTTTTTAAAGCCAAAAATCATAAAGAAATCTATATACGGAAAGTGTATTACTTCCGTAATTGTTCTGACCTGCAGAATAAAGTTACTGAGCATTGAATGAATCGAAACCTGAACAACAATGGTGGAATTGCATTTTTTCTAGTTTTTCAGTAAAATCATATGGTAAAGTGACTACAACAGTGGGAAAAAAAGTATTTAGTCAGCCACCAATTGTGCAAGTTCTCCTACTTAAAAAGATGAGAGAGGCCTGTAATTGACATCATAGGTAGACCACAACTATGAGAGTCAAAATGAGAAAACAAATCCAGAAAATTACCTTGTCTGATTTGGCAAGATTTATTTTGTAAATTATGGTGGAAAATAAGTATTTGGTCATTAACAAAAGTTTATCTCAACATTTTGTTATATATCGTTTGTTGACAATGACAGAGGTCAAACATTTTCTGTAAGTCTTCACTGTATGTTTGCAAAAAATAAAATCCCTTATACGGCTATATTGAAGGAAAAGAATGTTTTGGTATGGAATAGGGATAAGCGGACCCGTGGATGTTCGAGTTAGATGGATTCAACCAAACTTTTGTCCAAAGTCCGATTTGGAGCAGAACTCTAACCTAACTTGAAAACCAGCCCAATAGAAGTCAATACAAACTCCCCTCTCTTTCACTATATGTCTGGTACGAACCCGGAACTTTACAGTTTGTATGCGTTCATCTCAAATCAGATAAGGAGGAAAAAATAAAAGCAGAAAAACCTTAAACTGGCACAGTAAGGAGTTACCAGATCAGACATTATACCACACACCTACATGGAATTGATAATAAACTCTAAATGAGAAATAGAAAATTTTCTAAATATGAAATTTAATTTTATTCTTCCAATTTGTATTAAATCTCTGCACATTATTATTCCTATCCCTTCACATTCCGAAAATTTCAGGGCACGCTTTTGCTGTTTTAGACCCGATCACACCGTATGTTTTATGCTGCACACTGTGAATACAGTCGTCCACTTTTCATGGTTTGGGTCATTTCAATGTGTGAATATTAAGGTTGGCAGGTGTGCAATATTAAACTCACAAGGTGGGAAAAGTCAAACATTGGTGCCAAAAAGTAGAACAAACTCATTTTTGAAACCCGTAACGAACAGAGCCTGAACATGTTCAATCTGGAATTTTAATGTGAAGGTTTTTCACACCTATTTGAAAATGAGACGTGCAGTTTACATCCACATAATGAGGAAAAGAGGGAAAAAGGAAAGTCAGCTCACCAGTGTCCAGTGCACCTTGTCAGTGGAACTCTTCTGCTCGGAGCCACCCCAGTCCAGGGGAATAGGGAATGTCTCCAGCGATGAATGACTCCACTTATCAGATAAAAACTTAACTTTTAAGTGAATCCTCTAAAACATGTAACCAGGGTAGGTAACAGTACCATATATTCCACACATATGTATAAAAGCAACGCGTTTCAGCATCTAGCCTTAATCATACTTAATTTATCAATGAATATATTTTGCAAAATACTAAAAATCTCCTATGATTTCCTGTGTATACTGTATGTATCAAAAGGCATGAACACTTTAGGAGTCTTTTTATTTTGATTAAATGCATATATTTTTGGGGTAAAATTAATTTATGCAATGGGCTTACATTAAAACTGTTGTACTGTTTGCTTTCTATAGCATCTAATGTCTATTGTTGGCTGTAGAATGAGTTAACTGATAATATTTCAGTGAGCTTCTTCTGTAGACTTTATTCACTCTTACCTTTGAAATTCTGAGCTCCTCTCTCAGCTGATTATTTTTACCACAAGATCAGTGCAATTTTAATGTGGTCATATATCAACTGAAAGTGCTTAAATGAATGACTAAAAAGGCTCGCTCACACGAGCGTATAAATCGGACGTGTGCAATCCTATAGAAAAAAGAGTTGTACTTGGACCAAAGACTATTGTCTTTGGGGTAATGCTTCTGTAATGCTCCACGTAACCGTTTGTTATAGTGATGTTGCCTTCCTTTCAGGGAGGGTGATGTCATGTGTCATGAATCCCCAATGGCTAGGGATAGCACAGGACAAGCAAAATATAACAAATATCAGACGAGCTCTAGGGTGATGGAACCTGGGCTGACCGCTGCCCTACGCCTGACAAACGCAACTAGAGATAGCCAGGGAGCGTGCCTACGTTGGTTCTAGACGCCACGCACCAGCCTAAGAGCTAACTAGTACTGCAGAGAAAACAAGACCTCACTTGCCTCCAGAGGAATTAACCCCAAAGGTATAGTTGCCCCCCACATGTATTGACGGTGAAATGAGAGGAAGGCACACACATAGAGATGATATATATAGCTTTAGCAAATAGAGGCCTGCTGAAAACTAGAAAGCAGAATGATACAAAAGGGGACTGAGCGGTCAGCAAAAAACCCTAATCAAAAAAACCATCCTGAGATTACAAGAACCCATGTGCCAACTCATGGCACATGGGGAGAACCTCAGTCCACTAGAGCAACCAGCTAGCATAGAGACATTCTAAGCAAGCTGGACCAAAAACCAAACAACTGAAAATCAGCACTTAGCTTATCCTGAAAGATCTGGGAGCAGGTAGGCAGGAACCAAACAGAGCACATCTGAACACATTGATAGCCGGCAAGGGAAATGACAGAAAGGCCAGGTAAAATAGGAAACACCCAGCCTCTGATGGACAGGTGGAAACCAAAGGCCGCAACCCACCAAAGTCACCCAGTACCAGCAGTAACCACCAGAGGGAGCCCACCAACAGAATCCACAACAGTCATGCTTGGAGGCAAGGAGGATTCCCTTTACCAGGTAACACACCTCCATGCAACACATTCTGAATCCAAGCCAGAAGGGGGAGCTCTGAACCCGGATTCAGGGGAGCTTCCCCCAGATATACGTATTCTGGTCTGGAGGAGGAGTTAGTCAGTTCAGTGGAGGAGAATGGAGAGACAGAGGAGAAGGAAGCAGAGGGGCCGTGCAGCCACGAGAAGTGCTGCAGCTCCTAGAGAAAGAAAAGGAGAAAGCTGAATAATTTGTAGTGAGTGTGTTGAAGAAGTGAAGCACAGGAGAGTGAGAACTGGGGAGGACAGCTGCAACTGGGCTACCTCTCTACAGAGCGCAGACAACGGTAGCCAGAAGATCGAGGTTGTGAGGGACTCCAAGACTTACAGCAGAAACTGGCAGGACAGCTGGACTACACATCACCTGTCTGCTTTAACAACTGGAGACACAGTGGCGCATAGAGCCTGGGTCATAATACAGACCCTGTAAAAAGACTCGAGGCACCTGTCAAACGGGTTAGTGTTCCACCTTTAAGGAGGACAGAGAGAACAGTGAGGACCTTGACGGAAGCCACAGGCAGCAACAGAATACACCACAGCGCTGGTAGGAAGGCTTCTAACTACACCTGGTAAAGGGGACTCTGAACTCGCTTCCAAGCCGACCGGACCCTGCCTGTACCTGTGATCTGGTGCCCCGGACTGTGGCTGCCTGAAGTCTTCAGTAAACCAGATAAAGAGACTGCAAACCTGTGCCATGTTTCTTTCTACGCTACCCACCATCTACATCTACACATCGGGAGCCCTGGGGACCCAGCTTCACCTGTGGGATATACCATCTCAGCTGCCATAACATCACCACCTCTGACCGAGAACCACAGGTAGCGTCACAAACACAAACTTTATTCAAACCCCTTTAAAGACATTCCCTTTTACTTGGGCACCGAGGGCCATGGACTGAGTCGCCACCACTGTGACCTCCCCTTTAACAATGACTGGACCCGGTACCGAGTACCCCTAGACCCTGGCGAGCGACTCACTTCTCCTTGTCAAGAAAGACATGCTTGACATGAGTGAGTAAGTAGACTTATAGGCCATGCAATGCTCCTCTGGGACATGATAACCCCCAGCAGTTTCCTCAAACCCTTCTATTCTGTAATTTGGGATCATTGCGTATATTCAGTATGTGCCTTTGTACATACAGTATGTGTGTTTATACATATGTACATAATATAGCTATTTATATACTGTATGTGTATATATATATATATATATATATATATATATATATATACAGTACAGACCAAAAGTTTGGACACACCTTCTCATTTAAAGATTTTTCTGTATTTTCATGACTATGAAAATTGTACATTCACACTGAATGCATCAAAACTATGAATTAACACATGTGGAATTATATACTTAACAAAAAAGTGTGAAACAACTTAAATTATGTCTTATATTCTAGTTCTTCAAAGTAGCCACCTTTTGCTTTGATGACTGCTTTGCACACTCTTGGCATTCTCTTGATGAGCTTCAAGAGGTAGTCACCGGGAATGGTTTTCACTTCACAGGTGTGCCCTGTCAGGTTTAATAAGTGGGATTTCTTGCTGTATAAATGGGGTTGGGACCATCAGTTGTGTTGTGCAGAAGTTTGGTGGATACACAGCTAATAGTCCTACTGAATAGACTGTTAGAATTTGTATTATGGCAAGAAAAAAGCAGCTAAGTAAAGAAAAACGAGTGGCCATCATTACTTTAAGAAATGAAGGTCAGTCAGTCTGAAAAATTGGGAAAACTTTGAAAGTGTTCCCAAGTGCAGTGGCAAAAACCATCAAGCGCTAGAAAGAAACTGGCTCACATGAGGATCGCCCTAAGAAAGGAAGACCAAGAGTCACCTCTACTTCTGAGGATAAGTTTATCCGAGTCACCAGCCTCAGAAATCACAGGTTAACAGGAGCTCAGATTAGAGACCAGGTCAATGCCACACAGAGTTCTAGCAGCAGACACATCTCTACAACAACTGTTAAGAGGAGACTTTGTGCAGCAGGCCTTCATGGTAAAATAGCTGCTAGGAAACCACTGCTAAGGACAGGCAACAAGCAGAAGAGACTTGTTTGGGCTAAAGAACACAAGGAATGGACATTAGACCAGTGGAAATCTGTGCTTTGGTCTGATGAGTCTAAATTTGAGATCTTTGGTTAAAACCACCGTGTCTTTGTGCGACGCAGAAAATGTGAACGGATGGACTCTACATGCCTGGTTCCCACCGTGAAGCATGGAGGAGGAGGTGTGAGGGTGCTTTGCTGGTGACACTGTTGGGGATTTATTCAAAATTGAAGGCATACTGAACCAGCATGGCTACCACAGCATCTTGCAGCAGCATGCTATTCCATCCGGTTTGCGTTTAGTTGGACTATCATTTACTTCTCAACAGGACAATGACCCCAAACACAACTCCAGGCTGTGTAAGGGCTATTTGACCAAGAAGGAGAGTGAAGGGGGGCTACGCCAGATGACCTGGCCTCCACAGTAACCAGACCTGAACCCAATTGAGATGGTTTGGGGTGAGCTGGACCGCAGAGTGAAGGCAAAAGGGCCAACAAGTGTGTTAGGGTTTGCGGAACGCACCGAATATATTTATTGATGTGATTGGTGCGTTCGCAACCCGGGATCCACCGTGCAGGAAATATCCTGCCGCTAAGTGGATGGCGGCACAATATGGCGGTATTAACCAGCTCTGTTAGCTTCCCAGAACGGCCGAGAAAGCAAAGCTCTGTGCCCTGTTAACTCTCACAGAGACACAGGCTAACTACCCAGAAGAGAGCAGTCAGTGGTCATGCATGCATACAACACTCCTCGCCGGAGGTGCCAGCATTCTAGGGGCTTATTTCAGCCGGGTCCCTGAATACTCTCATACACAATCTCCTCGCCGGAGGTGCCAGCATTCTAGGGGCTTATTTCAGCCGGGTCCCTGAATACTCTCATACACAATTTCCTCGCCGGAGGTGCCAGCATTCTAGGGGCTTATTTCAGCCGGGACCCTGAACACATTCACGCATATGACCACAGTGGCGCAAAGCATGTAACTTTAGAAGATACTAGCGCATGGCCGTGCGGCCATGCAAGCCTTAAATAGCTGCAGCACGTACTGGACCTTCAAAAAGAGGACCAATAAGAAACTGCTACAGAGCCTGCGTACCTACAGGACCTTCCTAGAAAGACCAATAGATTTGGCTGCAGTACCTGAACATGTGACCCTTGATCTCCAGTGAGAGATCTTACCCTGGGCATGCTCAGTGTGTGCAAAGCAGGATTTAGTCCCAGAAAAGCCTGTTCGCCGTAGATCAGTGCAGGGTACAATAGCAGAGCCTGGAGAGGCAGCAATAACCCTTTGCACTGAATCAGACTCAGTGAGACGCTGGGACCGACGTCTCCGCTGAGCAGGCTCCAGTAAGGCCGATGGAGAATGGGAGACCGCAGCAGACACGGATCGAGATTCCCCCTGTGCAGCAGAGGAAACTCGACTCCTAACATTACCCCCCCTCCTAGGGCCCCCCTCCTTGACCCTCGCTACACTCAAAAGCTGCAATGAGCAGCGGAGCCCGAATGTGCTCCACAGGCTCCCAGGTTCTATCCTCTGGACCGTGACCATTCCAATCCACCAGATAAAATTTCTTGCCACGTACCACCTTGCAACCCACGATAGCATTCACCTCAAACTCATCCGTGGATGAACCCGATGTCCCGGCAGATGACTCAGAAAACCGGGACAAATTAACGGGCTTTAAGAGGGAAACGTGAAAGGTATCGGTGATACCAAGGCGCGAAGGAATAGCCAAACGGTAGACCACAGGGTTCACCTGTTCCAGAAACTTGAACGGGCCAATGTAGCGAGGCGCAAACTTAGTGGACTCAACTCGCAGCCTGATGTTACGGGCGGAGAGCCACACTAAGTCGCCAGGAGCAAAGGTCGGAGCGGGGCACCGGTGTGTATCAGCCGAGACCCTCATTCTCTCCTTGGAGGCCCGGATGGCATCCTGTGTGTGGTCCCAGATGTCACGTGCCTCCACCGCCCAGTCTGCTACCCTAGAATCGGTGGATGACACGGGCATGGGCACAGGGACACGCAGATGCTGGCCGTAATTAAGGAGAAAAGGAGTCTGACCAGTGGAATCGGCTACGGCGTTGTTCAAGGCAAATTCCGTACAAGGTAGCAAAGATGCCCAGTCATCCTGCCTAGCAGAGACAAAATGTTGTAAGTATGTCACCAGAGTCTGATTGGTTCTCTCTACCAACCTATTCGTCTCTGGATGATATGCAGAGGAGAGATTCAGCACTATGCTGAGTAAACGGCAGAGCTCTCTCCAAAACCGAGACGCAAACTGGGGACCCCGGTCGCTGACAACTTTATCAGGCATTCCATGTAAGCGGAAAATATGTTTAAAGAACAACGCCGCCAAGGCCCGTGCAGAAGGTAACCGTGGTAGCGGCACCAAATGCACCATTTTCGAGAAATGATCGGTGATGACCCAAATGATGGTACAGCCGTGAGACTTGGGCAAACCCACCACAAAGTCCATCCCAACCATCTCCCAGGGCCTGTCTGCCACCGGCATGGGGTAAAGTAACCCAGCAGGCCGTTGCCATGAAGACCGATTCTGGGTGCAGGAGACACACGCCCGAATATAGTCCCCGATGTCACGGGCCATATGCGGCCACTAGTACGTCCTCGCCAAAAGCTCAGATGTCCTCTTGGTTCCAAAATGTCCACCCACTCTGAACGAGTGAGCCCAAGAGAGAACCTCCGGTCGCAAATTCGCTGGTACGAAGGTCTTGCCCGGGGGCACGGACTCTAGCGAAACCGGGGCCACAGTTCTCAGGCTCTCAGAGGGGACAATAAGCCGAGGCTCCTCATCCTCCTCCTCAGATGATACTACGGAGCGGGAGAGAGCGTCGGCACGAATGTTCTTCTCCCCAGAGAGAAAATGGAGAGTAAAATGGAACCGGGAGAAGAACAGGGACCATCTGGCCTGGCGAGAATTCAGCCGCTGGGCCGTCTGTATGTACACCAAGTTTTTGTGGTCGGTGAATACTTGGAAGGGAAAGCGAGCTCCCTCCAAGAGGTGTCTCCACTCAGAAAAAGCCAACTTCATTGCTAGCAACTCCCTGTCCCCGATGGAATAATTCCTCTCTGCTGGTGTAAAGGTCTTGGAGAAGAAGAAGCAAGGATGCTTCCGACCTTGAACATCCTTTTGGAAAAGGACTGCTCCAGCACCAACGGATGAGGCATCCACCTCCATTATAAATGGCTTATCTACATCGGGGCGATGTAGGATTGGAGCGCTAGCGAAGTGTGACTTAATCAAGAGAAAGGCCTTGGAGACCTCCTCTGACCACAACTTGGGATTTGCTCCCTTCTTGGTGAGGGCAACCAAGGGAGCTACCAAAGTTGAAAAGTGTGGAATGAACTGGCGATAGTAATTGATGAACCCCAAAAAGCGCTGCACCGCTTTAAGTGAATGGGGTTCCTGCCAGTCCATCACAGCCTGTAGTTTGGCAGGATCCATACCCAAACCCTGGGAAGAGATGATATAACCAAGGAATGGCAAGGACTCCTGCTCAAACACACACTTCTCCAACTTGGCGTAGAGGGAGTTTGCCCGTAAGAGGTTGAAGACTTTGCGAACATCTCTCCGATGAGAGTCAATATCTGGAGAGTAGATGAGAATATCATCCAGATAGACTACGACCGAGGTGGTGAGCATCTCCCGGAAGATGTCGTTCATAAAGTCTTGGAAAATGGCTGGGGCATTACAGAGCCCAAAGGGCATCACCAGATATTCATAGTGCCCATCCCTGGTGTTAAAAGCCGTCTTCCACTCGTCCCTCTCACAGATGCGAATCAGGTTATAAGCACCCCGCAGATCTAACTTAGTAAATACCCTTGCTCCCCGTAGCCTGTCAAAGAGCTCAGATATCAGGGGTAGTGGGTACTTGTTTTTAACGGTGATGGCGTTAAGACCCCTGTAGTCAATGCATGGACGTAATTCTCCACTCTTCTTCTGCACGAAGAAGAACCCAGCCCCTGCAGCTGACACTTGACTTCCTAATAAAACCCCTTGCCAGATTCTCTTGGATATACTGAGACATTGCCTCCATCTCCGGGAGAGATAACGGATAGACTCGACCCCGGGGAGGCTCAGCACCAGGCAAGAGATTGATAGGACAGTCATAGGAGCTGTGAGGTGGAAGGGTCTCCGCAGCCCTTTTGGAGAACACGTCCGCATAAGGCCAATAGTGCTTGGGGAGAGAGGAAAGATCTGCGGGTACCTCAGTTGTAGCAACCTGAACGCACTCCCCCTGACATCTACCCTCACAGGATTTACTCCATCCCAAAATTTTCCCTGAGGACCACTCTATATGAGGAGAATGAAAACGAAGCCAGGGTATCCCCAACTGGACCTCATCAACTCCCTCAGGAAGGACCAAAAGAGAAATAATCCCGTGATGTGATGGAGATACAGAAAGAGTGAAAGGGATGGTTTGGTGTGTAATCTGTGAAGGTAGTGTCGACCCATTTACCACTCGAATGGTTATTGGCTTGGCGAGCATCACCAGGGGTATTGCGTGTCGCTGAGCGAAAGCGGATGACATAAAATTACCCTCCGCCCCAGAGTCCACGCAAAGCTCTACCATAAGAGTGGATGGGCCTATGGTAATTGTCCCTTTGAAGGACAATTTTGAGGTAAACGTCGCTGTGTCTAATGTACCTCCTCCAACTGCCACTAGACGCTGACGTTTCCTCGACCGCTGCGGACACTTGGAGGCAAGATGTTCGGACTGCCGGCAAACATGACAGACCTTAAGTGCACGAGCGGCCTGGGACTTAGACCCCGATCGTGACCCCCTTATGGCCACATGTGACTCGAGCGCCTGGACCGGAGATTCCAAAGGTCTGGCGAAGGTGGGAGGCAACCGAAACCTCTGCTTACACTGGGCTCGCTCCAACCCTCGCTCATGAAAATGAAGGTCTATGCGAGTTGATATAGATATGAGCTCCTCCAGTGTAGCGGGAATCTCCCTAGTGGCCAAAGCGTCCTTCACATGGTCAGCCAGCCCCCTCCAAAATACTGGGATGAGGGTTTTATCTGACCACTCCAACTCAGATACTAAAGTCCGGAAGAGAATGGCAAATTGGCTGACCATGGTCGAACCCTGAGTCAATGCCAGCAGTTGGAGTGCCGTATCATGGGTGACTTGAGGTCCTACGAAGACCTGCTTCAGAGTGCCCAGAAACCGAGGAACACTCTGCACCACATGATCGTTGTGCTCCCACAGCGGCGTAGCCCACTCCAAAGCTCTGTCCGACAGGAGAGAAATTACAAATCCCACCTTTGCCCGCTCTGTGGGAAAACGTGCAGCCAGGAGCTCGAGATGTATACCGCACTGGCTAACGAATCCCCTACAGGACTTACTGTCCCCAGAGAATTTTTCAGGCAACGGAAGGTGGGATAGGGTCGGAACAGAGGTGGCAGTGGGTAAAGCTGCTGCAGCCACGCTAGCAGCCTGAACAGCAATTGCGGTATCATCCACCGCCGAGGTTGCACGCTCGAGAGACGCCAACCGGCCCTCCAGCAGCTGGATGTACCCCTGCAATCGCTGTTCGTCCGCCATTACTTAGCCAGATCCTGGCGCTAGTATACTGTTAAAGTTTGCAGAATGCACTGAATATATTTATTGGTGTGATTGGTGCATTCGCAACCCGGGATCCACCGTGCAGGAAATATCCTGCCGCTAAGTGGATGACGGCACAATATGGCGGTATTAACCAGCTCTGTTAGCTTCCCAGAACGGCCGAGAAAGCAAAGCTCTGTGCCCTGTTAACTCTCACAGAGACACAGGCTAACTACCCAGAAGAGAGCAGTCAGTGGTCATGCATGCACACAACACTCCTCGCCGGAGGTGCCAGCATTCTAGGGGCTTATTTCAGCCGGGTCCCTGAATACTCTCATACACAATCTCCTCGCCGGAGGTGCCAGCATTCTAGGGGCATATTTCAGCCGGGTCCCTGAACACATTCACGCATATGACCACAGTGGCGCAAAGCATGTAACTTTAGAAGATACTAGTGCATGGCCATGCGGCCATGCAAGCCTTAAATAGCTGCAGCACGTACTGGACCTTCAAAAAGAGGACCAATAAGAAACTGCTACAGAGCCTTCGTACCTACAGGACCTTCCTAGAAAGACCAATAGATTTGGCTGCAGTACCTGAACATGTGACCCTTGATCTCCAGTGAGAGATCTTACCCTGGGCATGCTCGGTGTGTGCAAAGCAGGATTTAGTCCCAGAAAAGCCTGTTCGCCGTAGATGAGTGCAGGGTACAATAGCAGAGCCTGGAGATGCAGCAATAACCCTTTGCACTGAATCAGACTCAGTGAGACGCTGGGACCGACATCTCCGCTGAGCAGGCTCCACTGCGGCCGATGGAGAATGGGAGACCGCAGCAGACACAGATCGAGATTCCCCCTGTGCAGCAGAGGAAACTCGACTCCTAACAAAGTGCTAAGCATCCCAGGGAAATCCTTCAATATTGTTGGAAGACCATTCCCGGTGACTACCTCTTGAAGCTCATCAAGAGAATGCCAAGAGTGTGCAAAGCAGTCATCAAAGCAAAAGGTGGCTACTTTGAAGAACATAGAATATAAGACATAATTTAAGTTGTTTCACACTTTTTTGTTAAGTATATAATTCCACATGTGTTAATTCATAGTTTTGATGCCTTCAGCGTGAATGTACAATTTTCATAGTCATGAAAATACAGTAAAATCTTTAAATGAGAAGGTGTGTCCAAACTTTTGGTCTGTACTGTATATATATATATATATATATATATATATATATATATACACACATACAGTATATAAATAGCTATATTATGTACATATGTATAAACACACATACTGTATGTATAAAGGCACATACTGAATATACGCAATGATCCCAAACTACAGAATAGAAGGGTTTGAGGAAACTGCTGGGGGTTATCTATTATGTTTGTGTTTGTCACCATGAGTGCAGAGATTAACTCTAGGAAGTACAAATGTAGCAAAAGGACCCTTCTACTACATGTTAACACATAAATATTATTTGTGAATAGCCCATTCACAAGTTTGCATTCGGGACAATGAGCTTCAAGTTATGCCTCACGTAATTTCTACACTTCTTATAAATCAAAAGTACTAGTGAACATAGGAAACTTTTAATAAATCTTATCAGAGAAATATACTGTTTTCTCCATAAATCAACCACTTCTTCTTTTCCATCTGCCTCCTAAGCTCATTTGCTCAAAAATACTTCTAAAATTCATCTTGCTCAAAACAAGAAATTTTTCCAGCTTACTAAAGGATAACATTATTATTATTTGTTATTATTTAATGGTCTTTGGCTCGATTTTGAGCCATGGTGACTTGATGGATGAACAATATGTAGGAAGATCGATGTTTTGCAAGACAGGGTCTTCCACTGTTATTTTGAGAGTATCAAGCCATCGAGCTGCTGGTCTTACTCTTTGCCTTGTTTCTTCTATTTTTCTGACCATGATGTCCTTCTCCAGTGATTGCGCTCTTCAAATGATTTGTCCAAAGTAGGCAAGTTGTGGCTTGGTGATCCTTGCTTCCATTGATATGTTTGGCTTTATTTGCTCCAAAATTGATTTATCTGTTCTTCTTGCCATCCATGATATTGATAACATCCTTTTCAGCAGGAGAAAGCAAGCCTCAAAAGGCTGTGAGTGAGAGATCTCACACCTTGAGCCAGCTAACTTCAGAACAAAAGACTTGGTGTCATGTGGATACCATGTGCTCTAAATTGCTTTGTTGAGTCCACTATGATTTCAGAAGGAGAATATGGACTTAGCATACATCCTCACCACACACATCGGTTACATTTTTGAGTTCTGTGGAATGGACCGAATGCCTTCCAGGGTTTAGATTCATTCTTTCACCACAGGGTGGGAAGTTACATAGAATGACTAGTAGAAACTAGATAGCAAAGATGTGTTTATTCTCAATGCATAGCAGGTGCCCGGCTGGATCCAAAGGCGCCAAAACTGCCTCCTTAGGAACGTCAATTAAGGATTTATGACCCATCTTAAGTTTTTAGCTGCTAGAGGCAAGGGGAGAGGATTGAGGTTGAGCCCAGGGGGCAGGAGGGTAATGACCCAGAGTGGTTAAATGCTTGTGTAAAGCATGGCCTAGTGCTTTTTCTCTGGGGAGGTTGCAACGACACATTATGCCAGGAAAAGTCAATGACAGAGGGGATCACCAGCCTCAGATGTGGCAGCTCCTCCCCCTAAAGCCAGGCCTTTCATCTACTGGTAACTGACCCATATATTCTGCATACTTTTGTACTACCACTATTTGCATATCTGACCATTGTATATGTATAACCATTGTGTACATATTGTTTTGTCTAGAGTGCCCTTAAGGCAATTAAATATATAATTTAACCTTGGCCTACCCTTTTTTCTTGATCCACAAATCCACACGTCTATATTCTCAGCTTAACTTTCCATGCTACTGAGTCTGGTTTCTGGCCCGATATAATCCTGCTAATGGACCAGGCTTATATCTAATGAGGAACTGGTGGCAGTCCTATTGGACTGGCAGTGTTCTGTTTCACTGGTGCTAGTCATTGGCCTGTCAGGGTTGTGAGTGAATGTGGTGCCACGTCAGTGACTGCGTGGGCCACATCCTCTCACTGTCTTCCTAGGCCTGTGTTGGCAGGGGGTGTCTGTGTAAAACTGCACCAAGCTGACCTTAGGTGTCCCTAGGGGGTGCTGAACATCACATTGGTGAAAGTGGGGAGACTTTACGTGATCCGTCTTACGTAATAGTAACTTCAGGCAGGGTGTCGAGATGTGGGTTCATCGCAAGTGGTGGCAGCAGTGGGATCTGTGTGATCCCTCCGGTGCCATCCTTCACAGTTTGTTACCACAGAAATGACCAAACTATGTACGAGCCATGTCTTCATCATCAGTGAGATGTGACCCGATTTGAAGACTTTATCCAGTGACTTCATTATTGATTTGCACATGCTCCTATTGATTTTTGGTGTCTTCGCTGCATCGTGAGTTACCATCGATCTAAGTAGGTTAAAATCCTTTAAAACTTCCAGTTTATCGGCATCCATCTCATATGTATCACGGTCGTACCTGGAAGTATTCAATATATTTGTCTTCTTTGTGTTGAGTAGCAGTCCCATGTTCGAGAAGGATAATCTTACGGCTGCCTATTGAAGTTTAGGGACACACTGCTCAGTTCTGCTGTATGATGTCTTCTATACCTCTAGTACCTATGAATGCGTGCTAGATAGAGACAGGAGAGCAGGAATCCCTCATGTCTTTGTGTGCTGAAATCACAGAAGCTAGTCTCCACTTACTAGCTGAGAGTTGGAAAATTGGAGATAGAGCCCGAAGAGGTTAAAAACTGGTGATAAATACATTATCTAATTCATATAATGGACATAGATAGTGTTATTTCTCATGTAGACATACATGAAGTAGGTCCTGAAGGATAAAGTATAACATCTCCAGTCCTTTTGGAATGTCCCAAACAGATTAATTCTTTTGATTCAAAATAATCACGACAGTTTTGAAATATCACATTTTCATGTTAGTCGAAGCCTTGACAGCTCTGGGTCTGAGGTTAAAGATATTAATTCCCTGCATACTTTTCAAGCAATCTCCATTCGTATGAGTCTAAAAAAGTTAGATTTTCCAACAATTTCCTTATTTCCTCGGCCCTGCCCGCACACCTAACCACCAATATGTACCCAGGCCCTTGGAAAACTGTTTGCTTTATCTTGAATAACTATATAATTGATTGAGGCGGTGGACAAGAAGTCTTCAGATTCATTCGTGAGATGGAAAGGAGCAATATTTCTAAGAAAGCTGGCAGACTGGCCTTTTCCTCTCGCATGGAGAAAGTAAATGATTGAAACATCCACTTGCTAGCCGAGATCTTAAGTTACCTGGAGTGCAGGCCTCGCTGGCACTTTCCCTGTTTAATAAATGCTGCCTCTCACAAGGTCCTGATTGTGCACATGGAGAGGCCTAGAGAAGAAACAAACGGGATTTAATTACGAAGGACGGCTCGGTGGCTGCTCCGCGAATCGTTTATTTGTTTTCACTGGTGCAAGGTCTTTATGCATTACACGACACTCACGTGGAAACAAGTACGGCTAATTAATTGAGTAATTGATTTTTTTTTTTTTCGTTCAGTGAAATAATTTTTGAGGAGGCAAAATAAATATGAGTCGATGGCAAAGACACTTGGCCAGTTATGGGCAAAAGCAAATGTAGGGCATCGTTCATTTACGGAAGGAGTGATGAGATTCTGATGTTCGACTGCGGTTTTGGAATGGTACCTTTCTGCTCCAGCTTTACACGAGGACTTCGTGTATGAGGAGCGAATGTTCTGGAAGAAAATGTTTGGATATTAGAGGTGGTCCTCAGACTGATGGATGATTTTTTTTAACCACCTATGGAAAAGGCTTTTGGTAATGTCAAATAAACTGGATGTGGACCAGTGGATGAAACGCATCGCACCACACATGTCGAAATAATGTTGCCGGATTTATTTAAAGGACAGTTCCAGAGTCTTTTTGATGTATGGAACAAATAAAAGATATGGCTCTACAAAAAATATCTTAAAGTAAATATTCATCTTTGATCACCAATAGGTCTTTTTTTGCTGATTAATTTCTTTACATATGTTAGCAGATGTTCATCTTTTTTGAGCTCAGAAATTCTCAGCACTGGATGATAAGATTGTGGCAGTCTGTATCCAGTATTATAAAGACAGTATCGCAACTTGAAGCTTGTGGGCCACAATGCAGAAGGGTCCCTGAATATCACCATCTTTAATAGCACCGGTCTTCATATATGGGCCAAAGGGACCTTTAGGGTCCCTGAAGCTCCAGGGCCTGGGTCCAGTGCGACTTTAACACCTGCATCCATTGTAGCTACACCCCTGTGTAAAGGTGTCTGTGGACCATTTATCGCTACCATCACCATAGAAAATAAATTATCCAAACCTGCATGCTGGAGCTAGGCACTTCCTCACATGAAGCAAGGACAAAATTTATTACCCAACCACATACACATTCACACATCTAGAAATTTACTAAGTTATCCCGTTGCATAAAATGTAATGTAGATCTAGCTATGCTATATATGTAAGTATTACAGCAATTCTACACTCAGAAATATTACAGCTATACCACCGACATCAATATTACTACTATACTGCACACATTGATATTACAGCTATACCGCACACATAAATATTACAACTATACCGCACACATTAATATTACAGCGATCCCGCACACATAAATATTACAACTATACCGCACACATATTACAGCTATACCGCACACTTAAATATTATTACTATACCGCCCACATTAATACTACAGCTATACCGCACACATAAATATTACTACTATACCGCACACATTAATATTACAGCGATCCCGCACACATAAATATTACAACTATACCGCACACATATTACAGCTATACCGCACACTTAAATATTATTACTATACCGCCCACATTAATACTAGAGCTATACCGCACACATAAATATTACTACTATACCACACACATTAATATTACATCTATACCGCACACATAAATATTACAGCTATGCCGCAGACATAAAGTGGTGCAATATGATACATACACATACAATGCTTACACACACTCATGCATACACATTACACACAAATGCACACGTTACACACATATTACTAACACATACTATATATCCATGCAAATTACACATACATAGGGTTACACACATTATATGTACATACATCATCTATAGAGAAATGGTAAAAAGAGGATTGAGCCTCTCTTCAGACTTCTTCCCGCTCAATTTTCTGTCCATTACAAAAAAGGTGCTGCCAGGGTTAAGTTTCAGCTTGATCAGATCTCATGCTGTGCACTGAGGAGGGGCAACACCCTGAAACACGTGTCTGAAAACTGAGGTTCTGGTTTGGATTTTATGCTAAGTCATCGGGCAAAAGGTCGATATCGACTTTTAGGATTGCTACTTCTACTAATAGGTGTCACTAGAGTTCTTGTCCTCTTCCTTTCTGAAGAGGCAATTTGCATAGGCTTGAAAGAAGCATAGCCGTAGATGTGGAATGGTGGATCTCCAGACACCTTCATCCTGCACTTTCTTTAACTTTCACATCCCTACATGTTCTTGATTGTGGCCTGTGTTTTTATAATGCAGTTGCAGATTGTCACATTTTGAGATTCCTGAGCAGTTTTTAATGTTTTTCTTAATTTATTTTAATTCGGTTTATATTTTTTTTTTACATAAATCATATGAAGCTGCTTAAATCTCTATTATTGTTACACATTCCAGATAAAACTGTAGGGCAACTAAATCAACATTTTGCAACTCACCGGTCTTGTCTATAGAATTACTGTACCTTCACAACATCCATGAAGATGGATAGGAACACAAGGGTACTAAAGTGGCAAACTGAAGTGCAGCTATGGATCAGGGGCACCGACTTAGACCCTGCATTATAGATGAAGGAACAGTGTCTCCTCAAATGTATTGATGGTGATTGATGATGGTATTTCTGCTGCGGCACGATCACCAGGACCCATCACATAATGTCATGAATCTGGCCACTGCCATCATATTCCCAGAAGGAAATGGTACCCTAGATAATTAAGTATGTACTTCACCTTTTTTTGGTCTGGGGTCTGCATAATTTTAGGACACTAATTTAGGGCTTGGAGGATTATGGTCCAATTAATTTTTTGGGCTGGTTTGGGGTCTGATTATTTTAAAAATACAGTATGGAATCTAAATTTGTTTTATTAGCCTGGTCTGGGATCTCGGTTAATTTAAGGGATTTATTTTTGGGGTCTAAAAGGGGTGGGATTTTGGATATGGAAGACTTTAGTCTTTTGGAGTCTGAATTGATGTAGGAGTCTGGACTGGTTTTCTTTCTGTCAAATAGTAATAGATCCCTTAATAAATCTACAACATTCGCAAAACGAGATTAGGCTGAGGGGTTCAATTTAATTTAAGGATCTGATCTCAATTAAATTAAGGGTCTAGTCTGGGTTTCCTATTAACAAATAGTAGTAAATTTTGATGTAAACGGTCTTACAAAACTTGCAAAACGTTAGACAAAGGACATTTAAAATTAGTTGATTACTCCTGCTGTATTTCCTCCCTAGATAAGAGGCTCCAGATGCATTATTTTATCTAATAACAGCCTTTGGCTCTATCTTGAGCCATGGCGACTAGATGGATGAATGATCTGTAAGAAGATCAATCTTGTGTAGGTCTAGATAGGTTCGCCATGGTCTTCTCAGTCATTATCTTGATAGTATGAAGAATTCGGGTTGCTGATCTTTTCCTTCAGCCTCATTCCTTCTATTCTTCCCACCATAATGTCCTTCTCCAGTAACCGATATTGAAATGATGCATCCAATCATGATTCATCCAGAGAAACGACCGATAAAACCAACTAAATTACTCTAGATCTTCAGATTCCAATGCAGAGATGAATAGAGATGAGAGAATATATTTGAGTGGAATTGAATTCTACTAGAATAAGAGTATTACAAACTTTTTTTTGTAATTTGCTTCCGTCCAGATTCAGCAAAATGACATCCAGTAGTCGCCATTTTTCTGATCTGCAAACATGAAAAAATATAGAAAGGCAGCACTCACTGTTTCCTGTGGTGAAAAGAAGTCCTTTACTTCAATTCATATGGACATCCAAACAGGCATAGCGGAGTGTGAGGGGAGATGGAAGGATGACGGCCGTTTCGCGCACAGGTGACGCTTCTACAGGGACCCGTAGAAGCTCCACCTGTGCCCGAAAAGGCCGTCGTCCTTCCATCTCCCCGCATATCTCCCCTCACACGCCACTATGCCTGTTTGGATGTCCATATGAATTGAAGTAAAGGACTTCTTTTCACCACCGGAAACAGTGAGGGCTGCCTTTCTATATTTTTTCGTGTTTGCATCCTACTTGTTGGCTACTGCACCACAAGCATCAAAAGTTTCCTGTACAGCTGTTATTGGTTTTTAAAACACTTTATCCACTGGTGCCTGCATATTCATTACCTGTTCATTTTTCTGATCTATATAGGGCCATAAAAAGGTTAAAAAAATAAATTCTTATACTCACCTTACCACACACCTCTCAGGCCCCTCCACGCTTTACTGTCACATGTCCAGTCCTCGTCACATCTTCTTGTTGCGCTGAATCCATAGGTCTCTGCAGCGCCCCAGAGTCCTGGTCGTTGCAGTACTGTGGCTCCGCCACTAAGGGGAGCTATGGTACGTCCGATGGCACTGAAGGAGTTCATCTGACCAGGTATCACAGACACCAATACATTTCACAGTCGGGTCACCAGGGGGAGCTAAGGGTTCTATTCATTAGGCCACTCCCCACCATTGTGGGTAAACTGGGGGTCAGGCAGGAAGTTAGTTCAGAAAGCTGACTGGGTTGGACCAGACAACACCTGGTGGCAGAGGGTGTTGTGGGGGAAGATTCGGTAGGGTCCCTGTCAAATTTGGGACCCTGACAGGCCTGGTTACAAGAAGGAATGTAACGGGACTGTGCCTGCTCAGCATAGCGGCGGTGCCCAAGGAAGGATAAGAAGCGAGATAGATTGTGCTGAGTGAGAAACGAGATCAAAGCAAGAAGGAGAATACCAGTAGGAGTCGTGCTGTAAGACCGAGGCAACATCCTACTGAGGCGCACTACCGGTGGCTGGAACGCCGAGGGAGTATTACAATATTCAGCTTCAGGCAATACTCTAAACCAACGGCAGGACAGTCAGTCTAAGGCGGGCTGTCTCACCCAAATCACCTATGCAGTCTTGGGGGGCAACTTGTGGAGAGGGGGACTCTAGGGTCCCGGAAGAGCTCCGAGCCTACCCGTCATACGGGTGCCGTCCTAACCGTAACATCAGGGAGGGACGGAGGATTAGCAGAACATCATCTAATCGAGTTGTGAGGGAACTTAAGAAACAGACACAACAGTTGTGGGGACTTTCTGTAAGCACAGCAGGGAAGGACCACAACACATAGCGCTAGAAGGAAGGCGCAGATTTCCACCTGTTAAGAGAACTCTGGAGGTGCCATTGGACCGGCCGGACTTGCGCAGCCTGGTTATCTGGATTCCGGACTGAGGACCCAGAGATCTTCAGTAAAGAGGTAAAGAGACTGCAACCTGGTGTCCTCGTTATTTACTACGACCTTTACTGCACCGCACCACCACCACCATCCACATCCATCATATCTATTATTCACTGTACGCCCCTCGGCAGGGTCACGGACCGGGCCTAGCCACCGTGACAACCCCAGAGTAGAGACTCAGAGGCCCGGTACCGGGTACTCCTCGGCCCTGCGGCAGTGGGGGCGCTACAACTCTTCATGTCGGAGGTTGTTTCTACACAAGGTAACAGCGCATGTTGTGACATCATGATGTCTAGTCCTTTTGCTTGCTTGTGCAGAAACATTTCTGGCCTCATCAGAACCAATAGTCCGAGCTTAGGGTGAAGAGGCCCGAGGATTCAGTGTTTTTGACTGTGATAAGACTCAACTAGGACTGGATGGGGGATGATGAGGAGTGGAGGGGTGAGAGAGGTAAGAAGTAAGGTAAGTATTCTTTTTATCTGTTATATCTTGTGTTTATGATGCTCTGTGGTTTGAAGAGACCCTAGAGCATAATAAGGGACTGTCAATTCCACAAGAATAACTTCTCTGTGAATGGAATTTCTTGGGAAAATCCATGCAAATTTTGCCTGATCCACTCATCTCTAACGATGATTGCAAATAAATATTCTATTTTAGCATGAAACTAGTAGGGAGCACTTGTACCCCCAGTAGGCATAGCCCGAGCTGTCACTGGGAGACATGTTCCTTCAACAGGGAAACTAAACAGTTGGAGTTAATTTTCGCCACAGATAAAACACAAATTTGTAACACTTCATTTAGAAGCATATTAAACTCGAGGGGCTTGGAAATGAGACCTGAGCTGAACAAGCCCGTCCAGTGTTCAGCCCGCATGTGTTGTAAGGAGGTGAAAAAAGAACAGCATTCACACCCCGGCTGCTCAAAACAAGTTTGGCTAACTCAAAATTAATCACTTTTGGCTTAACCCGTCACTTCCACAAGGATTTGCAACAAGAGATTCATTTCTGGCTTGACACCAAAGGGTTTTCTTGTTTTAATTGAAGAATGGGCTTGTTACAGTTAGAACAGATTGATATAGATAAATGTATATTTTCACGGGTGAAATATATAGATGAAAATAATAACACAACGTGCACATTAAAAGGAAATTACACAAGTATGTTGAAAGTATAGTGTAAAGTTTGAAAACCCCCCCAAAAAAACTAGTTGAAGTTACTAGAAATTCTGTTAACAGGACAAAAAAATTACACTTCACCATATCTAAATGAGATCACCCAAGTTCTGCTCTGTTATCTATCCTTATTGCCAAATGGGCTCACATGAATGACAGTTTCTTCCGCCTTATGTTTTTTCCCCACCATTCAGGTTGCATTTACATGTTGCCGCCGCATTGTGCTGTGATTTCCTGAATTTGAGACCAAAATGTATTTTTCTTGTGATGTTGATCACAATTTCCCTGAAATTGAAGCAAAAATCAAGCAGATTTTCTGGATAAAATTTCAACAAATGCCTTGACCTTTGTAGTATCACATTCTAGTGCCCACTTTTTTTTACCACCTGAGTAAGAGAGAAATCGCTTAGTAAGGAGCACTAAACAGGTTGCCGTGTGTTATAGATAATGTTTGGCCTCAATTACCTCAGTTTAAAGAACTGACAATTATTTTATGACAATTATTTAGTGTGTATATACCAGGGCTGCCACCAGGGATTGCAGGGCCCCATACTGACAAGATTTTCAGGCCTCCTTGAGACTTCACCCAGGCTCCACCCCAGCTGCGCCTCCGCCTCTCGAACCTTCCACAGTCCCACTCTTGGAAAAACTCGACTTCTGCACCATGTCCTTACCAATAACACATTAAAAGTTCCCATTGAACTTCAGATTTATTCAGCTGCAATCACGGCAAGGTTGACTCTTTTGACAGGGCTCTACTCTACACTAATCTATTAAACATTTCTTAAAATATCCAACACTCTTTTTAGGTATATTTTTATATATTTTTGTTTAATTCATTGTGTCACATACATTTTTAAAATGACCAATAATATCACATACAAAGAACAAATACTGCCACACTATGGCCGGACCACATAGTGATCAAATAATACCACATGCAAGGAGAAAATTCCGCCACACCACGACTAGACCAAATATTATAACCATATAGTGACCGAATAATACCATATACAAGGAAAAAATACTGCCATACCATGACCAGACCACATATTACTACCACATAGTGACCGAATAATACACATACAAGGAACATACCACCACACCATGACCAGACCACAGGATACCACCACATAGTGACCGAATACTACAATACTGATCATTAATAAAAAACTACAATACTAATATTACCATAAGTGCCATTATGCACAGGAGCTCTGTATATAGTAAACGGTGTATAGTGTAAGTGTACAGGTAACAAACTGACTCACCAGTGACGTCACTAGTTGAAGTCCATCATTATCGCTTTTCTTTTTCATCCATTTATAGACCGCCATCAGTTCTTCCAGACAGGACTTGTTTCTGCATAAAATAACGCACAGTTATCTAGAGCCCCACTTCCAAGGCACATTTCCCAACTTCTATACTATATAAGGGCTGTCCCACACGTCCAGATAATTCCGGTACCGGAAAAAATCGGTACCGGAGTTATCCGTGTCCGTGTGCCCGTGAGCTCACGTGTGGCGAGTGGGTACCACACGGAGCGTGCAGGAAACAGCGCTAAAGTTTAGCACTGTCCCCTGCATGGTGCTGAAGCCGCGATTCATATCTTCTGTGCAGCAGCGTTTGCTGCATAGAAGATATGAATAATAGTGTTTAAATGAAAGATCTATGTGTCCGCTGCCCCCCCACCCCCTGTGCCCCCCCCGCTGTTCAGAAAATACTCACCTGCATCCCTCGTTGGCTGTCGCTCCTTCCTGGTCTGACCGCGGCTTCCACTGTATGCGGTCACGTGGGGCCGCTCATTTACAGTCATGAATAGGCGGCTCCACCTCCCATAGGGGCGGAGCCGACTATTCATGATTGTAAATGAGCGGCCCCACGTGACCGCATACAGTAGAAGCCGCGGCCAGACCAGGAAGGAGCGACAGCCAACGAGGGAAGCGGGTGAGTATTTTCAGAACAGCGGGGGGGCGCACAGGGGGTGGGAGGGCGGCGGACACATAGATCTTTCATTTAAACACTATTATTCATATCTTCTATGCAGCAAACGCTGCTGCAGAGAAGATATGAATGGCGGCTTCAGAACCATGTGGGGGGACAGCGCTTACTTTAGCGCTGTCTCCTGCACGCCACATGGACTGCACACGGAGAAGGTCCGTGTGTGGTCCATGTTTTACACGGACCCATTGACTTTAATGGGTCCGTGTAATACGTGCGCTCCCACGAACACTGACATGTCTCCGTGTTTGGCACACGGAGACACGGTCCGCAAAAAATCAATGACATCTGCACAGATGCATTGATTTTTATGGGTCTACGTGTGTCAGTGGCTCCGGTACGTGAGGAAACTGTCACCTCACGTACCGGAACCACTGATGTGTGAAACCGACCTAACTGAATGCAGACGTGCACACACCATTAACGTATAATTAGTTATTATATAACCCACCATTCCAAATATAAATTGTAATCCACCACTGTTCCAACACTAACTATATATAGCCACTTTCCCCACCCAATAAATCTATAAATTAATTAGCACCTGTACTCTTTCCCCCAATTCATTACGTCACTGCATCCTCATCGCTTCCCCGCCTGCTACCCCGATTCATTATATTTACATGCCACCTACACCAATTCATTATGCCATATCCTCTCTTTCTCTCACCCCCACCCGCAATTCATCTTTTCCTCTCCCCTACAATCAATTAATTTACACTCCCCCACCCCAATTCATCATCATTTATTTTTCCCCACTCCCAACTCATTATCAATTGCTGTCCCCAATCTCCCAGTCTCAATTCAGTATCATTTGGTCTCCCCTACACTCAATTAATCATTTACTCTCCTTCACCCTCAATTCATTATCATTTGCTTTACCCCACCCTTAATTCATCATCATTTGCTCTCCCCCCCCCCCTCAATTCATCATTATTTGCTACCTGGTCTAAACTGATAAGTCTGCAGTCACTCTGCATACACTTGTATGATGCGGCCGTCCAGTAGGCGTATGGAGCAGGGCGATGCCCACTAGTTGGGATCTGACTCGGAGTATGCATAATGCATGTGTTGTGTACCCACCAATCCCGATGACTCCTATCAGTGCACACATGCTGGGGGGATTCATAAGTCTGCAGTCACACTGAGTGACTGCAGACTTACCAATTTAGATCAGACAACCTCTTTAATTTTTCAGTGTAGAGGATCATCTTTTAAGGGACAGTTCAGGCTTAGTACTGGGTGCAAATGTAAGGGTACAGGTTCACAGTGCAGATTCAAGTTTTAGGGTTCAGAATCAGGTTTCAAAGTGCAGGTTCACATTTTAGGGTACAGGTTAAGGTTTCAGGGTTCAGGTTCAGGTTTCAGGGTGGAAATTTACATTTCAGGATACAGGATCAGGGTTCAGGTTTCAGGATACAGGTTCAGGGTTCACAGTGCAGGTGTCAGGGTACAGGGTTCAGGTTTCAGGGTACAGCTTTGGGGTTTAGGTTTGAGGGTGCAGGTTCAGGTTTCAGGGTACAGGTTTATATTTCAGGGTACAAGTTCAGGTTTCAGGATACAGGTTTAGGTTTCAGGGTATAATTTCAGGTTTTAGAGTGCAGGTTTATGTTTCAGGATACAGGTTCAGGTTTCATAGTAGAGATTCAGATTTTAGGGTACATGTTCAGGTTTTAGGGTCCAGGGTCATGTGGCAAGATGAAGGTTCACATTTCAGTGTGCAGATTAAGGTTTCAGGTTACAGGTTCCTGCTTCAGAGTGGTTTACGTTTCATGGTGCAGGTACCAAGGTATAGGTTCACATTTCAAGGTATAGGTTCACATTTCAGAGTGCAGATTCAGATTTTAAGGTACAAGTTAAGATTCGGGGGCCATGGTTTTGTTTCAAGGTGCACGTTCACATTTCAGGGTACAGGTTCAAGGTGCAGGTTGATGTTTTAGAATACAAATTCATGTTTCAGGGTGCTGGTTTAGGTTTTAGAATATAGGTTCAGGTTTCAGGGTATATGTTCATGTTTTAGGAAACAGGTTCAGGTTTCAGGGTGCAGTTCATGTTTCAGGGTGCAGGTTTAGGTTTCAGGGTACAGTTCACGATTCAGGGTAGAGGTTCATGTTTCAGGTTGCAGTTTCACATTTCATGATGCAGGTTCAGGTTTTAAGGTGCAGGTTCACATTTCAGGGTGCAGGTTCAAGTTTCAAGGTTCTGGTTTAGGTTTCAGTTTAGGTTTCAGGGTACAGGTTCAGTTTTCAGGATGTTGGTTCATGTTTCAGGATGCAGGTTCACGTTTCAAGGTACAGGTTAATATCTCAGGGTGCAGGGACGAGTTTCAGGGTGGAGGTTCACATTTCAGGATTCAGAATGCAGATTTATGTTTCAGGGAACATGTTTAGATTTCAGGGAACAGGTTCAGGTTTCAGGTTACAGGTTTCAAGGTGCAAGTCCAGGGTTTTAAAGTGCAGGTTCAAGTTCCAGGGTGCAAGTTCATGTTTCGGGGTGCATGTCCAGGTTTCAAAGTGCAGATGCAGGTTCCAGGGTGCAAGTTCAGGTTTCTGTGTGCAGATTAATATTTTAAGGTACAGGTCCAGTTTTCATGGTATAAATTAATTTTTTTATGGTCCAAGCTCATGTCTCAAAGTGCAGGTTCACATTTCATGATGCAGGTTCACATTTCAGTGTGCAAGTTCACATTTCAGTGTGCAAGTTCACATTTCAGGACACAGGTTCATATTTCAGGGTGAAGGTTCAGGTAGAGTCCAGAAAAAGCATTGGGCAACCTAATGTAGTAAAAAACTTAAATACAATGACAAGTGCTCAGGTCTGTTAACGTGTGTTTCAGGAACCTCACCCACTCTGATAGATGTACAAGATTAAATTCGAAGGCTGTTAAATGTCCACTAATTAGAATGCAGGGCAACAACTGGGAAAACTATGATTCTAAAAAAAAAACATATCCTTAGAAATAAACTCTGAAATATACATTTACAGGAGAGAGTTCTGATTAATAACAATTGTGCTGTAAAGACAAGTAAAAAAATGGTGTATACATACTGTATATATTTATTATTTTTTAAATATATACATATATTTATATATACATATGCAATTTATTACCTATGTTGTTATTGGTTACATTAAATTATTTATGGATATTTCCAGTTATTTTCCTTCTCCTAAAATCTGTTAATATGAAAATTGCCTGGTATAAAATAAGCCTCAATATATCAGCTTTTTTTTCAATTATTATTATTTGCAATGAAAACAACTTAAATTCACCCTTCACTCCTGAAAGACAGACCACATTGCTAAATTGCAGCTCTAGAGACTGTCGCCTGTGATAATTTGACTTCATTACCTCTGGGGCATAAATGGAGGTTTTCCTTTTTTCCATACGCCGGTCTCTCTGCAGTCAAATCCTCGGTACAACAGACACGTTATTGAGCTCTGTCCATAACTCTGTAATTAGGGACTGAGCGTTGGGAAGTAATGATATGCATGGTAATAACTTAGTAATGCTTTATTAAAGAGTAGTAATGATAGGCTGCTGAAGAATGTCACTGGCTCCTATTAATTCTTCTTTCGAAGGGTAAACATGACGAGATGAGGGCGTAATAAGCGGTCAACGCGCAGTCCGTGCTCTCATGGCAGACTAAGCAGAGACTCACCTTGTTCCAAACATGGTGTACCGGACTGATATTTGGTTTGGGTAGTGATGTGATGTGACCATAGACTGGAGAAATGGACATCATTAAAAATAAAATAGGAAGTGGTCCATGGTGCCAATTAACTATAAAGGATGGGTAAAAAAAATCAAATATTCTGGCATCTTCCAAAAGGGCATCTTTGGCCAAATGTGGAAATTCTCCATCTCTCAAATACTTATTGATGGGGTTTCCCAACGCCTCTCGCTTCATCCACTGACTCACTACCCTATCCTCACTTTGCTTGGTAGCTTATAGCTGCATTACTCACAAAGGGGCTTACAAATCAGCTCTCCTCTAGATGAAAGACAAATAGGCCGATTAGATGCCTTGGTCAGCTGGTGGTCTCCAAAAGGAGAAAAAGTTCCTTCCTAGAATTAGGAGCAAGAGGAGACATAAAGCACAGGAGAAATATAATACCTGTGCTCGATCCCAAGCCAAAACTGGAGCAAAGATCTCACTTATGAAGAATAAAGACAAATTTTGACTACATCACTATAATTACAGCACTGTTTCTTCTAGTAATGTTAATGGAATTGCTTCATTCCATCCTAAAAATCTTAAGTAAGAAGATCTTCTAAAATGGTGCTTCTTGGGGCCAACAATATTAGTTAGACGCCCAAGTTGGTGATGACGGTGACAATACTGGTGGCTGCTTTTTCGTCCATTTTTTGACATATCACTACGTTTTTAATCTTTATTCCGATAATCTCAGTTAGATTGAAGAAAACAAGAGAAGTTTCTTAAAAGTGTATTTGTCCCATACATAAGTGATAATATGACGCATCTACAACTTGTACATGTCTTAGCTATTTGATGTTATAGGACATGATATAGGGTTCCCTGGAGTGGAATCCAAGGAACCAAGACCTGAAAAAAAATTAACCCAAATGTCCTTAGTATGTTCACACTATGTTTAGCTACTTATTCCCCGAAGCTCATATGTGTGGAGATATATTCCACAACACTTTACAGTGATAGATACCACTCACATTAGTCCCTTTTCCCACATGGCAGAAAAACACTACAGTGCTCTTTATGTAGCTGACCATACCACATATTTACAATGGATAGGGAGGAGTAAGCAGATGTCTAACACCTTTAGGACAAAGGGCGAGGGTTTTAACTCAAACTTCCTTATCATTCTTCTCAACATTATTACTTAGGGGAGAGTCTGGAGACCCCTGTACCCACTATTTTGTTAGCTATTTCACTGAAATCTTGTCTTTGGTGAATTTGGAATATAGATTCGCTAAGTCACAAACAAGGATGTAGCATGAAGACACATAACTATCTTTCATCATTTAAATTAATTGTGTTTGATGCAGTTTTTTTACTTCTTTATTTTGTATTAATAATGTTTTTGTATTTATTACTTATTATTTATATACTTATTGGTGCGTTATTTTTCATGTTTGTTTTTGGTTTTTTATGTTCTATCTTTTAGAACCACCCAGTCTCTAGGGCCAACTACAACCTTTGTATCTCCCATAGTTATGGCTTTGGATACAGTTCAGCAATAGTAAGCGCTAAATGACCTTGGCTGAATCTAGTCTGCTATAAGCTGCTTCTTGGGATTTTCTGAAATAGCACATATTATTACAAAATGAATTTAACCACATTTCTTTATTCATTCAAGTAAATTAAAAAGGTATTAATTATGTGGAGAATATGGCTATTAATGTGGAGAATATGGCTAGTTATTTGGTTTGGATTCAGTAGAGGTTACTGGATGTAATCTACAGGAGAACCTTATACTACAAGAGGGGAAAGGTATCCACTGAAATCAATGGGGCCAGTGGTAAAGTATAACACACAGAAGATAATTTGGCTTTTTTTATACAGTAATTTCAGTCTAATAATTTAGCACTGATTGACTTAGTGGATTAAATGTACTATATAATAAATTAAATATATAATGTATTAATTTACTAATAATAAATTTGATACAAATAAAAATATAAAGTAAACTGACAAAATAAACTACTACAATATTTTCCACTTCACAATATACTACTACTTGACCTAAAAAAAAAATCCAATGTATATGCTAATCAGATATTACAATTTGGAAGCCTTTTTCATGGATGACAGATCACTGGAATTTCTCTTAAAGAGATTGTCCCATCGTGGACTTTTTGACTATAGTTGAGCGAATTTTTCAAAATTCGGTTCTGATTACGATTGGCAGCGAATATTGTTTTTGCAATATTTGCCAAACACAGCCGGACGTCATTGAAGTCAATGGGACTAGAAATGAATGAATATGTTCGGAACCGATCAGCAAACATAAATTCGGCACGAATAGGGTACCGATATGGCACGAATATGGCAAATTCAAATTCGGTGACTGATTCCGAACATATTCGCTCAATTCTATTTATGATATATCAAATGCAAAACCCGCTACAACTGTTATAGTCTCATAGAAATAAATAGTTTGAGCGGCGCATGAAAAGACACCTCTCCATTACTGGCAGGGCATAATAAGGGACAGTTGGGTCACACAGCTATTGGATATTTTTGGCAGATCCTGTCTCATGAGACATGTCTCAGATGAGAACAACTCTTTTATTCTCCTTGTGAAGTCCCATCCCTAGGTGGTTATACATGTTAGACTCTAGGTGATCTCAATAAATGATTAGAACCAAATCGATCATTTATCGAAAGCCCAGTATCATTGAATGGGTTTAACATGGTTTGAATGACTGCCATGGTCAAAAACACTGCATTGGCATAACGGTTATTTGTAAGCTGATCATTTTACATTTTTCACGTGTGATCTTTTGGAAATTCAGCTCATGAAATATCTTTCCAACATATAATGTTATCATAAAGTTCCCAGAAAGATTGTTCTTTGCTCTGTATCAATGAATTATTGGGCATAACGATCATTCACCATACGATCACTTGATCAATGATTGTTCACTTGTCTACTTCAGACAAAAGATCTTTCCAAGATATAATGTTACCATAAAGTTCCAGGAAAGATTTTTCTTTGCTCTGTATCAATGAATCAATAGGCATAACGATCATTCACCGTATGATCAATGATTGTTCACTTGTCTACTTGTAATGTGTATGGTCAATTTTATTTCAACACTGCAGATATCTGCATCGTAGCTTACATTCATATCCCAAAGTATAATGTAACGTGGAATCTATCACACAAAGGGCAACAACGGCACCCAATGAGCCTTTTTTGACTTCTAATAGGATCCATCATGTCCACAAAGATGTCTGTCATTGCCCAAAATAATATTCCTGTGTTCCAATGTTCTAGCAACTTACTTTTAGTGGGGCCTGAGTTAGTTTTCTGGACTCTGTAAATGCTTGTGATGCTACTCTCTCTGTATATTCTGAAGCTTCAGATTTGTGTGGTCCCATTCTGAAACCAATGTCCACATTGGAGGCTTGTGAAATATATCATGTTGCCCAGCCCTGATGTAGGGCGTTATAAATCTGTTAATAATTGCTTGACATTTGAAAGCGCCTGAAGAACAAAACTGCAGTGTGCATCAATACCGACTTCTCTTCGCCATGGTAGACACAGTACTTATTGTATTTATTGGCACGGAAATACAGAGGTCTCTTCTATAGGCTTCTGTAGAAGAGTTTACCTTTAGTGGAGGCACCATTCAAGTTCGGCTAATGTTTGAAAAACAGAATGGCATCATCTACAGCAAAACAGAGCTGACAAGCTTTCCAGACTGGGAGGAGCGTGCATCCGGGGTTTACGATATATAGAACTTTTATGCTCAGGAGCTGATAAATGGCTTAGTCATTATTTAAATTTCGGGAAGAGAGCTAGGCTTGTAATAGGATTTTAATGTATTCCAGACTCTCTTGTTTGCACTGTTGGTAGGAACTAATGTTCCCTTCCAACTCTTGTTGGCCGATGATTTACAGAATATTACCTAAATAGCTATGAGGATATGACTCTGTCTTCATTCCCGAGTTATGCTGAACCTTCTCCAGACACCATGACTTTGCCAATGCTTGGAATTGGCAGAGATTTGGTTTTGATATGACTTTAGGAGGAAACCACAGAAAAACTTGCAAGTGCCCTGGCAACTTTTAGAGTCTGTCTTTCTTTCCTTCCTTAAAGACTGAGGCAATATCCTTACATCAGTCAGCAGATATCTTCCATGTGTTCCTACGGGAACAATGCTACATGGTGGGCATCAAAAGAGCAAATGTCCAGAGTGTGGAAGGAGACATTTTAAAACGTATTTTAATTAACTATAGTGAAAATGTTAATGATGCATGCACTAAATCATCAATTTGAGCTTTATTGTATACTGTAGATTATAGACTCTCCTGGTGAGGTTCACAAAACCTCAAGTCCAGGCGAGCAAACGGACCCAGGCCTTGGTGTAGCAGGTAGGAAGGCAAATTGGAAGCGAGGACTTGGTATACTGGCTACCACAGGACCAAGACAGCAGTTGAAGAGAGACACCGCAAATGAACCTGCAAAACAGATGTTTTGTAGGATCACAAGGGTAAATGCAGACTAGGAGCTGTTAGTGGAGCACACCAAACAAACTAAACACAAGACTAAGAGTCTCAATCCTAAAACACAGGATTGTATCCTAATGGGTCTTAAGTAATCCAAAGGAAATTATGTCATCGAGCCACGCTGGTCAACTTGCAAAACCCAACAAGGAGCACAACAGAGGGCAGCAGACTCATGGAAAGGAAGCAGAGTCTGGGAAACCCAGGACAGATGCGAAACAATAGTGACCTAAATAGATGTTGGTTAAAATGCTTGTTCGTTATAGCTGTTCCTCCTGATAATTCCATACACATTCATTGGTGAGCAATAGTGTTGAGCATTCCGATACCGCAAGTATCGGGTATCGGCCGATACTTGCGGGTATCGGAATTCCGATACCGAGATCCGATACTTTTGTGGTATCGGGTATCGGTATCGAAACAACATTAATGTGTAAAAGAAAGAATTAAAATAAAAAATATTGCTATACTCACCTCTCCGACGCAGCCTGGACCTCACCGAGGGAACCGGCAGCGTTGTTTGCTTAAAATGCGCGCTTTTACTTCCTTCCGTGACGTCACGGCTTGTGATTGGTCGCGTGCCGCCCATGTGGCCGAGACGCGACCAATCACAGCAAGCCGTGACGTAATTTTCAGGTCCTCAATGCCTAATTCTAGGCATTCATGATTTTAAAATTACGTTCCGGCTTGTGATTGGTCGCATCGCGGTCACATGGGCGACGCGACCAATCACAAGCCGTGACGTCACGGGAGGCAGGAGACGCGCGCATTTTTAAAATTACGTCACGGCTTGTGATTGGTTGCGTGCCGCCCATGTGACCGCGACGTGACCAATCACAGCAAGCCGTGACGTAATTTCAGGTCCTGATGCCTATTTCTGCATTCAGGACCTGAAATTACGTCACGGCTTGCTGTGATTGGTCGCGTCGCGGTCACATGGGCGGCACGCAACCAATCACAAGCCGTGAAGTAATTTTAAAAATGCGCGCGTCTCCTGCCTCCCGTGACGTCACGGCTTGTGATTGGTCGCGTCGCCCATGTGACCGCGACGCGACCAATCACAAGCCGGAACGTAATTTTAAAATCATGAATGCCTAGAATTAGGCATTGAGGACCTGAAAATTACGTCACGGCTTGCTGTGATTGGTCGCGTCGCGGCCACATGGGCGGCACGCGACCAATCACAAGCCGTGACGTCACGGAAGGAAGTAAAAGCGCGCATTTTAAGCAAACAACGCTGCCGGTTCCCTCGGTGAGGTCCAGGCTGCGTCGGAGAGGTGAGTATAGCAATATTTTTTATTTTAATTCTTTCTTTTACACATTAATATGGATCCCAGGGCCTGAAGGAGAGTTTCCTCTCCTTCAGACCCTGGGAACCATCAGGGATACCGTCCGATACTTGAGTCCCATTGACTTGTATTGGTATCGGGTATCGGTATCGGATTAGATCCGATACTTTGCCGGTATCGGCCGATACTTTCCGATACCGATACTTTCAAGTATCGGACGGTATCGCTCAACACTAGTGAGCAACCAAATATTCTTAATGGGAAAAAAATAGAAGTTTTCTGTTGCGCGACGCCTTTGGTTTAGACTTATCTCCCATTTAGAAGTTGGGGATCTGAGAAAGTTTTGTTGGTAAGTGCACTGAAAATTCTAGGTGCAGTGAAAAATAACACATGAGTCCAGGATATCAACTGGAAAACTGAATGTATACCCTCTCTAAGAGCCAAATTAGGTCTAGAAAGGTTCTTAAAGGTGTTGGCCTCTTTTTATTTATCTTTCCGTTATATTTTACTGAAATATAAGGATAGTGGTGATTCTCACTAAGAAGGTCACAACGAAAATGGCACAGCAGTGACTCATCTTTTGGTCTTCCTTGTAAGACTTCCTTTCCCACCTGACTCTATAATTTTCCTGTCTCTTTTTGACAAAGGAGTCTCTTAACTCATCCAATTTTCCAAGTATCTTGTGAGATCAATGTTAATCGAAGTGTCTGTTCTTGACATCCTACATTTATTTCTCAAAGTCAAGAGTTTTTTAGCTACTCAATGGTAAACCAGAATTCTTCCGCTTTTACAGTTGCAACCTCCTCATTAGTGCTGGACCATTTTAATTTCAAGCTTTGTATAGTCCCCACGATGATACCATAGAACCATCCCACAATGACTTATGTAACCACTCTCAAAATTCATGGGGCTGGTGGGAAACACAAACCATTGTGAGGGTCACAGATCTTGTAAACTACAGGTCCTTCTCAAAAAATTAGCATATAGTGTTAAATTTCATTATTTACCATAATGTAATGATTACAATTAAACTTTCATATATTATAGATTCATTATCCACCAACTGAAATTTGTCAGGTCTTTTATTGTTTTAATACTGATGATTTTGGCCTACAACTCCTGATAACCCAAAAAACCTGTCTCAATAAATTAGCATATCAAGAAAAGGTTCTCTAAATGACCTATTACCCTAATCTTCTGAATCAACTAATTAACTCTAAACACATGCAAAAGATACCTGAGGCTTTTAAAAACTCCCTGCCTGGTTCATTACTCAAAACCCCCATCATGGGTAAGACTAGCGACCTGACAGATGTCAAGAAGGCCATCATTGACACCCTCAAGCAAGAGGGTAAGACCCAGAAAGAAATTTCTCAACAAATAGGCTGTTCCCAGAGTGCTGTATCAAGGCACCTCAATGGTAAGTCTGTTGGAAGGAAACAATGTGGCAGAAAACGCTGTACAACAAGAAGAGGTGACTGGACCCTGAGGAAGATTGTGGAGAAGGACCGATTCCAGACCTTGGGGAACCTGAGGAAGCAGTGGACTGAGTCTGGTGTGGAAACATCCAGAGCCACCGTGCACAGGCGTGTGCAGGAAATGGGCTACAGGTGCCGCATTCCCCAGGTAAAGCCACTTTTGAACCATAAACAGCGGCAGAAGCGCCTGACCTGGGCTACAGAGAAGCAGCACTGGACTGTTGCTAAGTGGTCCCAAGTACTTTTTTCTGATGAAAGCAAATTTTGCATGTCATTCGGAAATCAAGGTGCCAGAGTCTGGAGGAAGACTGGGGAGAAGGAAATGCCAAAATGCCTGAAGTCCAGTGTCAAGTACCCAGTCAGTGATGGTGTGGGGTGCCATGTCAGCTGCTGGTGTTGGTCCACTGTGTTTCATCAAGGGCAGGGTCAATGCAGCTAGCTATCAGGAGATTTTGGAGCACTTCATGCTTCCTGGCACCTGCTCACAGTGCCAAAACCACTGGTAAATGGTTTACTGACCATGGTATTACTGTGCTCAATTGGCCTGCCAACTCTCCTGACCTGAACCCCATAGAGAATCTGTGGGATATTGTGAAGAGAAAGTTGAGAGACGCAAGACCCAACACTCTGGATGAGCTTAAGGCCGCTATTGAAGCATCCTGGGCCTCCATAACATCTCAGCAGTGTCACAGGCTGATTGCCTCCATGCCACGCCGCATTGAAGCAGTCATTTCTGCCAAAGGATTCCCGACCAAGTATTGAGTACATAACTGAACATTATTATTTGATGGTTTTTTTGTTTGTTATTAAAAAACACTTTTATTTGATTGGACGGTTGAAATATGCTAATTTATTGAGACAGGTTTTTTGGGTTATCAGGAGTTGTAGGCCAAAATCATCAGTATTAAAACAATAAAAGACCTGACAAATTTCAGTTGGTGGATAATGAATCTATAATATATGAAAGTTTAATTGTAATCATTACATTATGGTAAATAATGAAATTTAACACTATATGCTAATTTTTTGAGAAGGACCTGTATATAGAGGTTCCAGTGGTTACGACACTGGGACAGCCCCCTTCTTATATCCAATGAATGATACATCCTGCCTGTCTATACTGTTTGCTCTTTTTTTCACTTAGCAAATTTGTGGATTCCACCTCTCTCATCTCCATCATCTGTCTGAATGACTCCTCTGTCCAAAGGACCTGTTGCATCTTGTCTCTGCTGAACTGATTTACTGGCATCAACTGGCCCGCTTACCCTGGATTTTTCTCCTCTCAGACCCTGTGTCTATAATAATGCTCCATTTATGAAGATTGGGGGCACAATCCACAAAAACAAGAATGAGGCATGTAGAAATCCAATATGACCTATCTTTCTTTCCCCCAACATCTGCTTCAGGGGGAGAGTTTTGGACACCCACATACACAGTAAATGGTCATCTGGCCTTGTTGACATTCATCTAATGTATATGGCTACTTTGAAGAGATGGTCTGTCTGGGACATTTATGACGTATCAACAGGCGCAGTGTCAGAAGCGGAGAGGTGGCTGCGTATTTATGACTTTCAATTCTTGTAAACCTCTGAAAATTGCAGCTGCCATGAAAATAGATGTAGCCACGTATGTGCAGAAATGTCTTCGCGTCAACAAGAACATTTTTCAAGAAATATTGATGTTTTACTGGAATTACAACATCTAATGGACATTTATTTACCCTGTTGATGTCTGCAATTAGAACATCTTATTAAAGGGTTATTCTCATCTTCCTAGATAGTATGAGGGGGGATGGTGCTTTTATATACATGCAATTTTGCAATTTATTGTTTATTAAAATGTACATAAGTTTGTGAGATATTAACACTTTTCCACTGCCTATGAGACCAACCACCGCTGCTGTCTGGATTATAAGCACTGCGGAATTCTGGTCAACTTCAAAACATTGCTTACAATCTTAATATAAAAGAGCTTGTAAGCACTGTTCATGTTCTACTGTCTAGCAGTGGTGGTCGGTCTCCAAAGTAATGAGCTCACTTTTCTCCATAAAGAAAAGTGTTAATATCACAAGAACAGCTAACAATTTTAATAAATAATAATTTGAAACATTGGTTGTTTTTACAACTACTATCCAATAATCTTCACTTGTAACATTTTATGAAACAAAACAGTGTTGGATGAATTGTAAATTCACAACTGTACCTCTATCTTGGACATGGTCTTGCTCTTCCTTCTCAGTCTACGAAAAGCTAATTTAAATTCCAGTTGTAGGTGGTCATTTGCAATTTTGCTTTCTGACTAAAGTCTTTGCTTGTTCTCATTATGAAAAAGTCATGAAATCAGCAGATCGACTGCGTGTGATTATTCTAGTAAAAGTATTCAGGGAAGTCCAATTCATTTTATAAATCACAGCCTTGACTTTTTGATGAGTGATGGCCACAATGAGATAAGAACATGGTGGTCCTAACCCAAATATGAGAAAAGTAGTAGGTGTACATCAAATTTAATTAGTATTTTGGGGGGTAGTACACTTCCCTTGGGTCCATATACAGCAAAGCCAATATGCCGACCACTCTAAGCAGATTTACTCAACTAGATAGTTAACATGTGTAAGCTTGTCATCATGAATAATACAATGCAGATAGAGCAAACATTTATGATATCCATCTCCCAGCTTCCCCACTTCCATACTAAGGGCTTGTTTCCACATGCGAGAATCACGTCCGTGTCTCGCATGTAGAAACCAAGCTCTGGTGTCTGCACTCAGGAGCGGAGCTGTGCGGCTCCATGTGTTCCTATGCGGCCGCACGCTCTGCTCCGGAGTGCAGACACCAGAGCTTGGTTTCTACATGCGAGACACGGATGTGATTCTCGCATGTGGAAACAAGCCCTTAATCTCACAATCTAGCTAATAATGACATATGCTGCCCCAAATAAATTTAGACCCCAGATTGGACACCTGAATTTATGTAATAGATGAGACAACTGAAATACTTGGTGTTTGGGTGCTGCAAAGTCCACAAGAAACAGGTGACCACGAGATTGAAGAAAGGGGACTTTATTGACAATGTGTTTCAGAGTTTTTTTAACTCCTTCACCAGGTGTGAAGGAGTTAGAAAAACTCCGAAATGTGTTTTCAGTAAAGTCCCCTTTCTTCAGTCTCTTGGTCACCTGTTTCTTCAGGACTTGGCAGCAACAACAATGCCACGTCTTACAGCTATCTCTTCTATCACGCTTCATGTCTGACCTTGTTAGGTTCAGAGGGTGAAGCAGCAGCCACGTCCTTACCAATTTCCAAGGCTCATGCAGTGTTGTGCTTGCTATTTGCACAAATTTATCATGTGAGTGGCTCCATTGAGTCCTTAGTCCTCAAGCTTACTCCACCAGTTTCACACAAAGAGCCCCCTGTCTTCTTTCTTTTCATCTGAATTTATTTAGGCTGTGAAATGGACTCAGAAATGAATGAAGACCCTAGATAAGACCCATTAATTAATAGACCCCAGACCAGACCCCTAAAAAATTCAGACCTTAGAACAAATCCCATGCTCAGGAATAAATGAAGATCCTAGACCAAACTTCTGAAACACAGACTTGATATCAGACCCCTTTAAACAATAAGAGACCTCAAAAAATAAAAAAAAAACAGATGAGCCCTCCTAAATATACAGACGCTAGACTAGGCTCCCTCAATACAGACTAACACCAGAGCCTTAAATAAATTTAGACCCTAGACCAGACCTGCTAAACTAATTATAGACCCTAAAAATGTTCATAGCAGCAGGAGGCGATGCTTTCCAGGGAATAGAGCTGGAGTGACAGAGGCTTCCTATCTACCATAGCTCTTCAGCCTCATTTGCATATTAATTCAAACCCTAATTTCTCAGTAACAGATTAACAGACTGGCTGCGCAAAGGTGTTGCTGGAGTTGTCATTTAAAGAGCTACATGCACACATACATAGTTTGGGGAGGGGAATGAAATCCTCTTGACAGATTCCCTTAAACAATCCAATAATTCAGTTTTCTGGAACAGGAATAAAACACCATCTATTATGTAGTCATATATGTAACTCCACTTAGCGGAATTACCATCAAGGAGATCCAAAATCAGCGTAGCCCTGATGACAGAAGGTGGAGTACTTGTAAACCTCGCTTCCTTGTATTTTCTACTAGCTGAGGCTCTTGTGCTGCCTCCCAGTGATTGCACATTACTCCAGTACAGAAAACACGGGACAACGTCTTCCTGCCCAAACCGCACCATAGTTTCATGGAACATATTCTGGAATCCTCCTGGAGATTGGCATTTAGTGTAAGTGATAGCTGGGAAGACAGAACATTTCCTCCTGATTCTTAGAAAGGAAACAAAACTTCTTAGAACTTAAAAAAAATTAATTTTGCACCTGAACAGTCTTGGCGAAGTGAAAATGGAGCTATTTTGAGCTAATTTTTTTTGTAAGGGTATGTACACACAATATTTTTTTCAGGCCATTTCCACCTGTAATCGGGCTGAAATAGGTCTTAAAATATGGTAAAAAGAAAAAACATAATGCACAGCAAAGTGAAAACAATCTGCTGTGCATTCAGTCTTTTTGATATTCTTTTAACCACTTTAAGATTCGAAAGTGAAGAAACAGCTAAAGTAAGTGACCTGACTATACTTCAGTATACTCACTAGTTTATATAGACACTGTGTGCAGAATTGTTAGGTCATGTGAGTATTTTAACTCATTATTTTTATGCAGATTTTCCAACTCTGAGCTGAATAAACTTGAATGCTTATTGGGTGAAGCAGATCAGATTATGTGTATTTGTGTAACGAGGGGGATGAGGCCTAAGGCTACAACATAAGGATACAACTACTTTTATCAGGGTGGGCAGAGTTATTAGGCAGCTTGATTTCATCAGGCAAAATGGGTCAAAAAAGAAATTTAACTGACTTTGATAGTTCACAAATTATTGCAAATCTTACAAAAGGAGGCAGCACTTCTGAAATACCGCAGATATTGGGGCGAGATCAAAGTTCCATTAAAAGTTTTGCTGTAACTGATCAATAGGGTCGCAAAAGAGTGTTGAGAAACAATTTGAGTCAAACGTGAAGTGACCAGGAAGCCATTATACTCCATTGCTGTCATATTCCAGAGCTGCAACCTCCGTGGAAAGCCCAGGAGTACAAGGTGTTTAGTGCTCAGAGACATGGCCGAGGGGAGGAAGGCTGAAACCCAACCACCACTGAGCAAGACATCAAAGTGGAAAGGTCAAGAATGAGCCAATAAATATTTGAAGATAGATAGTTAACAGGTTTTATGGACCGATGAGATGAGAATGACTCTACATGGACCAGATGGTTGGGCCCGTAGCTGGATCAGTAACGGGCACAGACCTTCACTTCCACTCAGACACCAGCAAGGTGCAGGTGGGGTTCTACTATGGGCTGGTATTATTAAAGATGAGCTTGTTAGACCTTTTCGAGTGAAGATTGTAGGACAAGACTCCATTGTAGCATCGAAGTCTCCATTGCTGGCTGTCAGTAAAGGCCTTAAAGATGATGCAGTGACATAGCAGTATAACGGTGTGAACACACCACGCTTACCTGACAACTTCCTCTGCAAAGGAAAGTGGTCTGCAGAAGATGTCAAAATTTCACTCATACTGGTATAGCGATTAGTTAAGAATTTGTTATTGGAGGACTGCAGGGCTTCAGGGGTCACACTGTGAAGGATAGACAGTGTGAGGACTATATTCAGTAGATGTGGTGGGCCACAGTGGGAGCAATATTAAAAAGTGGGGCCACACAGGGAAACTATTACCAAATTTGGGAAAACAGGGGGCACTATTACCATGTGTGCATACAGAGAGGTTACTATTAATATGTGGGGTATCAATACAGTGTGAAAATATGAAAAGAGCACTATTATCATGGGCACAAAGTGGGCACTATTACCAAGTGTTAGTCCAGACCATGTGGGACATTATTACAATTTGGAGACATGGAAAGAGCACTTTTATCATGGGCACAGAGGGGGCACTATGGGGGTATTGTGGTAAAGTTTGGTGAATTATTCCCTTTATTGCACACCCAATGCAATGTGATGCTTCTATACACTGGAGATCTCACCTGCTCATTGGTGGCTCCAGTTACCAGACTGTAATTTTTTGGTCACAGCAGGACCTGCTATTTTACAAGAGGGATAATTAGATAGTGAAAGGATGAACTATGAAAATTTAAATAGGACACTCATTGCCTGTTAACCCTCACTAGCAATTGGCTAACCACCAGGACTTAAATACATTAATAAGGGCAGCATGTCAATGAACCAGATGGAACAGTTAGAGCAGTTACTGTGCAGTACTCCTGACATGTCCTCACCATATGATGTGATCAAAAGTGATTTTAATATCAACGACCCTCTTCACAATCACCCTAGTTATAAGAAGATTCTATTGCACTCTGATAGGATTTTCTTTTAACCCTACCAAGCCATGCCTCATGCATTTACCCTGCGTCGATGTTAATGTCCCACTCTACTCCTGACTTCTGCCATGTACTGACATTGTGGCTTTACTCTACAGAAGCTGAAACCAAATCCTCCGACAGTTGTGAGCCTGGTTGCCAATCCCTCCTCACCACTAATCTCCCCTTTCTCCCCTTCATTTTGTTACGTTGGTGTTCAGGTTTCTCTTCCCCCCAGTATAAGATATGGGCGCTCTACCCTGTGTCAGCTAATCATAAAATATGTGCTGTTTGAAGACTGGATGGCTTGAAGGTAAAATGGAAAAGTGAAGTCGACACATATGAAACTAATAGCAGTAGCTCAAAAGTAGCCAAATAAAATTCCCAAAGAAGAACTGTGCCAGAGAACCTTGAGTCTGACCTGTAATACCACCCCAATTCCAGCCATTGGGTCCCACTCCCATTACGTCTTCCATGTGTGTGTGTGACATTAAGCACTCACTGGAGACTCTATTAAACCTCCCTAAACTCATTTATTTCCTACATGCAGTAACAGGCGCAAGGCTCCGAAAATTTTGAGAGACCATGGAAAATGGTAGCACAGTCTGCTCTGACTTTTTTGGCACGCATCGCCCTCATCCTAATCGCCCAAATGACTGATGTTCATTACTAACGTCTCTCTCTCCCCTATACTCCTGTGGTTTTGTAGATTTCGAGCTGTGAGCTGTCCCTAATGGAAAGTAACTTTATCCTAATGTTTCCTTTCAAAGTTATGATTGTTTCTCTTCTCTATAATGCGGCTCTGGCTCTTTTTTGGCAATCTCTGTTAATCCTTGATTTAATCCCCTTATTTCTTTGGCTTCCCCCATCATAAATGTGGAGAGCTGTCAAGTTAACCAAGGGACCTCACGTCCTTGCTTGAAATGACTGCTTGTTTGCTTGTGCTTTGGCAGAAGCTCGAAATGTGGAGGCGATCAGCTTTTCTGTGTGCGACTGCCACCATGAATGCGCTATTTGTGTATTCAGTGTAATTTTTGGATTGGTACATTGATAATTCTACTATACCCAATATATTATCTCCTACTGTAACTCAATCAATTGTATCCAAGAATATTATTGAAGTATTTTTGGAGTATCTTTCCCTCAAATGTGCTTCTAAGGCTATTTTCACTTTTAGCAAAAACTACATTTCAGGCTCCTACATGTTGTCAGCCATTTTTGGAGCATCATCAGTGTGCCAGTTAGAGCAATCTTAAGGTTGTACTGGACTACCAGACCAGAGTATCTTCAGTCTGAGCACCCTTACTTTAGACTGGATCCTCAGAGTACAAAAAGACTGTCCAGTAGCAGCTCCATCATGTTTGAACTGACTGACAGACCACAGAGCGCAGGAAATATCACAGTGTCATATGTTGTGTAGTGGCCATGGTAGCACAGCTTTTTCATATTCACTTGAATAAAAAAACTCTTTAATGTCTTTCCATCAAAGATATTATAAAATGGTCCACAACTCATAAATGAAGATGTCCAATAATGTATTAACTCTTAGTTTGCTCTCAATCAATAGTTAAATGCATTGTTTTTAGTGACCATGGGTCAATGTAGAGCAGCACGTTGGATCAGTGGTTAGCACTATTGATTTTCAATGCTAGGGTTCTGGGATCAAATCCCACCAAGGACAACATTTGGAAGGAGTTTGAATGTTCTCCTCATGTTTACGTTGTTTCCACCAGAGTCTCAAGTCTCCTCCTACTCTCCAAAGATGTACTGATAGGGAATTTAGATTGTGAGCCCCATTGGGGGCAGCGATGATGATCTCGGTAAAGCTCTGTGGAATTAATGGCAATACAGTTTTGTGAAAAAGTGTTTACCCCCTTCCAGATTTCCTATTCTTTTGCATGTCTGTCACACGTGAATGTTTCAGATCACCAAACAAATGTAAATATTATATAAAGGGAAAAAGAAATCCAAACCTACAGGGCCCTGTGAAAAAGTGATTGCGCCCTAAACCTAATAGCTGGTTGGGCCATCCTTAGCAGCAGCAACTGCAATCAAGTGTTTGCAATAACTGGCAATGAGTCTTTTACAACGGTCTGGAGGAATTTTGGCCCACTCATCTTTACAGAATTGTTGTAATTCAGCTTCATTGGAGGATTTCTGATCATGAGCCCCATTTTTAAGGTCATGCCACAGCATTTCATTTGGACTAAGGTCAGGACTTTGACTAGGATACTCCAAGTCTTTATTTTGTTTTTCTTAAGCCATTCAGAGATGGACTTGCTGATGTGTTTTGCATTATTGTCCTGCTATGTAACCCAAGTGTGCTTCAGTTTGAGGTCACAAACAGATGGCTGGACATTCTCCTTCCAGAATTTTTGGTAGACAGCAGAATTCATGGTTCCATTTACCACAGCAAGTCTTTCAGGTCGTGAAGCAGCAAAACAGCCCCAGACCATCACAGTACCATCATCATATTTTACTGTTGGTATGATGTTTTTTTTCTGAAATGCTGTGTTACTTCTACGCCAGACGTAATGGGACATACACCTTCCAAAAAGTTAAACTTTTGTCTCGTAGGTTCACAGACTATTCTCCCTATTCTTCTCGCAAAACTGAGAGGAACCTTTATGTTCTTATGGCTCAGCAGTGGTTTTGTCTTGTAACTCTCCCATGCAGGCGATTTTTGCCCAGTCTCTTTCTTATGGTGGAGTTATGAACACTGATCTTAACTGAGGCAAATGAGGCCTGCAGTTCTTTGGATGTTGTTGTGGGTTCTTCTACGCTCTTGGGGTAATTTAGGTTGGCCAGCCACTCTTAATAATAAAGACCTTCACTTAAAAAGTTCATTTTGTGTTTACTTGTTTTATCTTTGTCTAATATTTACATTTGTTTGGTGATCTGAATCATTTAAGTGTGACAAACATGCAAAGAGTAGGAAATCAGAAAGAGGGCAAAAACTTTTTCACACAACTGTATCAGCGAGTATAGTAAACTAGATGGTGGCCCGATTCTAACGCATCGGTTATTCTAGAATATCTATGTAGTTTATTTATGAAGTTTTCAGAATAATGCAATTTATACACAGGATTCGGCCGGCCGCGACCAATTAGCGAAGCGTGGTTTAATTCGCGGGTGGACTGCAACTGTCGCTGACTGTTCGCAGCCGGGCGTGACCAATCAGTGAAGCCAGGGCCGGCTCCAGGTTTTTGAGGGCCCCAGAAGAAAGAGTCTCAGTTGGCCCCCCTCTTTAACACATACCACGATTCATGATGCATAGATGCGGCAGAGAAATATAGCACAGCCAATTAGCATATAACACAGCCCACGTAGTATATAACAGCCCACGTAGTATATAGCACAGCCCACGTAGTAAATAGCACAGCCCACGTAGTATACTGCCCAGCCACATAGTATATAGCACAGCCACATAGTATATTGCCCAGCCATGTAGTATATAGCACAGCCCACATAGTATATAACACAGCCCACATAGTATATAGCACAGCCACGTAGTGTATTGCCCAGCCACATAGTATACAGCACAGCCCACATAGTAAATAGCACAGACACATAGTATATTGCCCAGCCACGTAGTATATTGCCCAGCCACGTAGTATATTGCCCAGACACGTAGTATATAGCACAGACACGTAGTATAGAGCACAGACACGTAGTATATTGCCCAGCCACGTAGTATATTGCCCAGCCACGTAGTGTATAGCACAGACATGTAGTGTATAGCATAGACACGTAGTATAATGCCCAGCCACGTAATATATTGCACAGCCCACATAGTATATTGCACAGCCCATGTAGTATATTGCACAGCCACGTATTATATAGCACAGCCACATAGTATATAGCACAGAGACGTAGTATATAACACTGCTCATGCAGTATATAACCCAGGCCACGTAGTATAGAGCACAGCAATGTAGTATATTGCCCAGCCACGTAATACATACCACAGCCACGTAGTATATAGCACAGGCCACATAGTATATAGCACAGAGATGTAGTATATAACACAGCCCACATAGTATATAGCAATGTGGGCACCATATCCCTGTTAAAAAAAGAAGTAAAATAAAAAATAGTTGTATACTCACCTTCCGTCGGCCCCCGGATCCAGCCCAGGCATTTACCAATGCTCCTCGCGACGCTCCGGTCCCAAGAGAGCATTGCGGTCTCTCTCGAGATGATGTAGCGGTCTCGCGAGACCGCTACGTCATCATCTCGTGAGACAGCAATGCCTGAACCGGACCGTCGCGAGGAGCGGGAAAGGCGCCGGAAGGCGAGTATATAATGATTTTTAATTTTTTTTATTATTTTTAACATTAGATCTTTTTACTATTGATGCTGCATAGGCAGCATCAATAGTAAAAAGTTGGTCACACGGGGTTAATAGCAGCGTTAACGGACTGCTTTACATCGCGGCATAACACGGTCCGTTAACGCTGCCATTAACCCTGTGTGAGCGCTGACTGGAGGGGAGTATGGAGTGGGCACTGACGGCAGGGGAGTAGGGAGCGGCCATTTTGCAGCTGCACTGTGCCCATCGCTGATTGGTCGTGGCTGTTTGACCGCGACCAATCAGCGACTTGGGATTTCTGTGACAGACAGAAAGGCAGACAAAAAGACAGACAGACAGACAGACAGAAAGACGGAAGTGACCCTTATCAGCGAGTATAGAAAATAAGTAAACATATGCATGGTCACTTGCAATTGCTATAAATGAAAAGTTCTAGTTACTGGTCGATCATTAATAGAATTCTTTTGACATCTCAATTTTAAGTGCCAGCATCCATGTATATTGATGATACTTAGGACAATTAGAAAAAAAATCTCTTAATGATGAATTTCAGATCCATATTCCTTTATGTGAAAGTATCCAACTAGAACGAAAGCCAGATGACATCCCTGCACAAATTTCTATGATACCCAGTTTATACCAAGCTGAGGGTTTTTTTTAAGCCTGGGGCCCAAGTGTATAAGAATATAGTTGCACATTTCATAATACTGTTGCCCTTTCACATTCAAGGTAACTACAAAGGCTATATTAATGCAAAAAAAAAGAATCTTGAAAGGAATGAGCACATCGATTCTTGCACATTTTGTAGGGAGTAGCCACAGATTAGCAACATATATGCTCCATTGAATGGGGTTAAATACTTATGCAACGTTGCTGACACATTTATTGCAGACACTTAGATTTCAGCAGTGGACTATGCTGCAAATTCATGATGTATATTTTGCATCAAAAATTGGAACAAATTAAAAAATGAAATTATTACCTAAAAGGGAAAGTAGTTGTATACTAATATCTCTGTGATTAAAATAAGGATAAGTAAGTTCTGCACCAGGACTGCTGCAGAAAGTACAACCCAAAATGGTTAAAAAGTCAACTTTTACGTAAACCCTGTCTCTTTTCCAGCAAAATTTGCTGAAATTGCTTCACAAAATTAGCGACTTTTGTCAACTATGCCCACGGGGAAAGATGGGATTAAATTAGCAGCCTTTGCTTATCCATTCCGGTCCATGTAGACCATCTAGTGAAGATTCAGGAATGGACAAAACTGCTCTTTGAGTAGAAACCACTTAGTGGCCATCTCTAAGACATTTTAGATTTATTAGGAAATGAGCCACGAGCGATTTGGGTTTTTGACGATTTTGAGGCTCGCAAGCTTCATGTGATAAGTTGTGATTCCAGTTCTACATTATATTATACTCACTTTATTGGACTCTGTGAGTTAATAATTTGGAGGTCGGGCGGTCATCATCCATCTCAGGCTGTTTTCATGGTTGCTATGCCAGTGTAATGAATAAAGGCTTTTATCTCTTCTAAACAAATTAGAAAATCTGTATCTTGATTGCAGGGCCACCTGATTAATCACCCAACATTTTGTCACATGAGAGCCTGTGATTGCTCAGCTCGCGAGCCCGGGCGCAGGGTGTGAGGGAACTGACAGCTCATATGGGTGTTTGTGGTGTGCACAGAAACCACAGAGCCCAAGGCATATGGCTCTCATTCACCGGACTGATGGGGCTCACATAGATCTTCGGAGAACCAATACCTCCCTCTGCAGTGAAATTTTTCTTTTACATTAGGCAGGTCGTATATAGCTGCTTGTAAGCTGCAAGATTCAAGAATATGTATTATTATATTTATTTATTATTTACTTTTCTAGTGTGTGAATCATTGTAACACCTGATTATTAGAGGACTGTGCATCCTTGGGCGTACAGTATATTGCAAAAGTGAGTACACCCCCTCACATATTTGGAAATATTTTATTATATCTTTTCATGGGACAGCACTGAAGATATGACACTGTGATACAATGTAAAGTAGTCAGTGTACGGCTTGTATAACAGTGTACATGTGGTGTGCCCTCTAGATACTGTAACTCAACATACAGACATTAATGCCTAAACCAGTGGCAACAAAAGTGCGTACACCCCTAAGTGACAATGGCCAAATTGTGCCCAATTAGCTATTTTCCCTCTGTGGTGTCATGTGACTCATTAGTGTTACAAGGTCTCAGGTGTGAATGTGGAGCAGGTGTGGTAAATTTGGTGTTATTGCTCTTACTCTCATACTGGTCACTGGATGTTCAACATGACGCCTCGTGGTAAAGAACTCTCTGAGGATCTGAAAAAAAGAATTGTTGCTTCACATAAAGATGAGACCTGGGCAAAGTGCGGCCCGTGGGCCACATCCAACTCTCTGGCTGTCTCAGTCTGGACCTCAGGTTTTCAGCCCCATGGCTGTCTCGGTCCGTGGGCCGCACTGTGCCCGCCCGCTCACTCGCTTCCCCCACAGTCAGCATTGGTGGAGGAGGGGCCTTCGGCCGCCTCCTCCTCCAATCAGCATGTGAAACAGCTGACGTGATGACACCGGAGAGTCAGCGCATCGGAGACAGCAACAGAAGCAGGGCACCTTAGAACGGGACCGAGGTGAGTATGTGGTGGTTTTTTTTCCATGTGTACGAACATGGCGATTCTATGGGGTGAACATGGGGATTCTATGGGGGTGAACATGGGGATTCTATGGGGGTGAACATGGGGATTCTATGGTGGTGAACATGGAGATTCTATGGGGGTGAACATGGGGATTCTATGGGGTGAACATGGGGATTCTATGGGGGTGAACATGGGGATTCTATGGGGTTAACATGGGCATTCTATGGGGGTGAACATGGGAATTCTATGGAGGTGAACATGGGGATTCTATGGGGGTGAACATGGGGATTCTATGGGGTGAACATAGGGATTCTATGGGGTGAACATGGGGATTCTATGGAGGTGAACATGGGGATTCTATGGGGTGAACATGGGGATTCTATGGGGTGAACAAGGGTATTCTATGGGGGTGAACATGGGGATTCTATGTCGGTGAACATAGGAATTCTATGGGGTGAACATGGGGATTCTATGGGGTGAACAAGGGTATTCTATGGTGTGAACATGGGGATTCTATGGTGTGAACATGGGGATTCTATGGTGTGAACATGGGGATTCTATGGGGTGAACATGGGGATTCTATGGGATGAACATGGGGATACAGTGGGGTGAACATGGGGATTCTATGGGGGTGAACATGGGGATTCTTTGGTGACATGCAGCACATGGGGAGGCTATGCGGTGACATACTGCACATGGGGAGGCTATGGGGTGTCATGCTGCACATGGGCTGGGTATGGGGGTATCATGCTGCACATGGGGAGGCTATCGGGGTGACATGCTGCATATGGTGAGGCTATGGGAAGGCTGCATACTCTCATGCAATATATGGGGAGGCTGTGTGGGGCTCAATCAGTATATGGGGAGGCTGTGGGGGCCTCATGCAGTATATGAGAGGCTATGTGGGGCCTCATTCAGTATGTGGAGAGACTGTGGCGCTCATGCTGTATATAAGAAGGCTGTGTGGGGCTCATGCAGTTTATGGGGAGGCTGTGTGGGGCCCCATGCAGTATATGGGGAAACTGGGGCAAATGCAGTACATGGGGAAGCTGTGTGGGGCTCATGCTGTACATGGGGAGGCTTTGTGGGGCTCATGCTGTACATGGGGAGGTTGTGTGAAGCTCATGCTGTACATGGGGAGGTTATGTGGGGCTCATGCTGTACATGGGGAGGCTGTGTGGGGCTCATGCTGTATATAGGGAGGCTGTGTGGGGCTTATGCTGTATATAGGGAGGCTGTGTGGGGATCATGCCGGATATAGGGAGGCTGTGTGGGGCTCATGCTGTATGTAGGGGGGCTGTGTGGGGCTCATTCCGTATATAGGGAGGCTGTGTGGGACTCATGCCATATATAGGGAGGCTGTGTGGGGCTCATGCCATATATAGGGAGGCTCTGTGGGGCTCATGCCATATATAGGGAGGCTGTGTCGTGCTCATGCTGTATAAAGGAAGGCTGTGTGGGGCTCATGCCGTATATAGGGAGGCTGTGTGGGGCTCATGCCGTATATAGGGAGGCTGTGTGGGGCTCATGCCATATATAGGGATGCTGTGTGGGGCTCATGCCATATATAGGGAGGCTCTGTGGGGCTCATGTCGTATATAGGGAGGCTGTGTGAGGCTCATGCCATATATAGGGAGGCTGTGTCATGTTCATGCCGTATATAGGGAGGCTGTGTGGGGCTCAAGCCGTATATAGGGAGGCTGTGTGGGGCTCATGCCATATATAGGAAGGCTGTGTGAGGCTCATGCTGTATATAGGGAAGCTGTGTGGGGCTCATGCCATATATAGGGAGGCTATGTGGGGCTCATGCCGTATATAGGGAAGCTGTGTGGGGCTCATGCCACATATGTAGTAGGCTGTGTGAGGCTCATGCTGTATGTAAGGGGCTGTGGGGGGATTCAAAGATTGGGGGGTGTCAGCAAACTTAATTATGCTCAATATTAAGTGTTACAATTAATATTAATAAATTAATATTGAGTAGGATTAATTTCAAGCTATTAGTTCGGCCCTCCACAACAGTCATGGTCTCTCATGTGGCCTCTCGGGAAAATTAATTGCCCACCCCTGGCCTAGGCTATAGGAATATTGCTAACACCCTGAAATTGAGCTGCAGCAAGATGGCCAAGACTACACATCGGTTTAACAAGACAGGTTATACTCAGAACTGGCCTCGCCAGGGACGACCCAAGAAGTTGAGTGCTTGTGCTCAGCATCATATCCAGAGGTTTTCTTTTCAAAATAGACGTATGAGTGCTGCCAGCATTGCTGCAGAGGTTACAGGGGTGGGGGGTCTGCCTGTTAGGGCTCAGACCATATGCAGCACACTGCATCAAATTGGTCTGCATGGATATCGTCCCAGAAGGAAGCCTCTTCTAAAGATGAAGCAAGAGAAATCCTGCAAACACTTTGCTGAACACAAGCAGACTAAGGACATAGATTATGCTAACCATGTCCTATGGTCTGATAAGACCACGATAAACTTATTTGGTTCAGATTACATCAAGTGTGGTTGCAACCAGGGGAGGAGTACAAAGACTAGCGTGTCTTGCCTACTGTCAAGCATGGTGGTGGGAGTGTCATGGTTTGGGGCTGCATGACTGCTGCCGGCTGTGGGGAGCTACAGTTCATTGAGAAAGCCATGAATGCCACCATGTACATACTGAAGCAGAGCAAGATCCTCCACTTTGGAAACTGGTCCACAGGGTAGTATTCCAACATGATAATGACCCCAAACAAACCTCCAAGACGACCACTGCCTTGCTAAAGAAACTGAGGGTGAAGGTGCTGGACTGGCCAAGCATATCTCCAGACCTAAACCCTACTGAGCATCTGTGGGGCATCTCCAAATGGAAAATGGAGGAGCGCAAGTTCTTCAACATCCACCAGCTACATGATGTCATCATGGAGGAGTGGAAGTGGAGGCCAGTGGCAACCTATGAAACTCTAGTGAACTCCATGCACGAGAGAGTTAAATGGTGGCTACCCAAAATATGGACACTTTAGGCACAATTTGGCAAGTTTCAATTAGGGGTGCACTCGCTGTTTTTCCCAGCGGTTTAGGCATTAATGTCTGTGTGTTGAGTTATTTAGAGGGCACACCACATGTACACTGTTATACAAGCTGTACACTGACTGCTTTACATTGTATCATAGTGTCATATCTTCAGTGTTGTCCCATGAAAAGATATTACAAAATATTTACAAATATGTGAGGGGTGTACTCACTTTTATGATATACTGTATCTGATGTGGGTTTCCTAATTTATGCAAATTTTCTTGTGAAAATGCTGCAGGTTTAGTGCAAATTTCATCTTGTAGGAAATGTTCACTTATAGAAAGATACTGTAGCTACAACTGCTCTGCAGCAGAAACTACAAGTGTGTGTGTACATTTATGTACAGATTTCTGCATACATTCTACAAAATTTCTACTTCAAAATTTTCAGCAATGTGTAAATAAGATTTGTCGAAATCTCAGTTTGACTTATGCCTCACTTGCACATCTACAAAGAAAACCTGCAATGATGAAATCTGCTGTAAATGGATGCAGCATACATTGACAAGCTTCAGAAGTCAAATTTGCAGAGACTTTAATTTTATATGACTGCAGCATGTAGATTAGATTTCATCTGCAAAGCTGAAACTGAAATACGAGGAAAACCTGCCAATGGTCCATACACAAAGGGAACTTTGAGACCCTAATTCTTATGATTAGTGGGAATCTCAACACTGATCATGCATTTATCACCTAGATAGTAGAGATGAGTGAATCCATTAAAATTCAAACACATAACATTCTACAATTTTTTTAAAAAAAATTTGATTCACCACGAATCGATTTCCTGCAAATCAAAATTACTACAAAGTCTCCAAATGACTTCTTTAGTCCTAACCCCCTAATCTTTTTAGCTGCTGTGCAGTTGCACACTATCTGTACAATTTCTTCAGTCTTTATGGTTTTCTCTCCCTATCTCTATGGCTAAGCTGTGAGCTGTGACGTCCTATCACTATCCAGATTCATGACAAAATTGCTGCTTTATTCCCTACTTTTGCTTTTACATGGGTACTGATATTCCCCCCTGATTGTGCTATACCATGTGGTATGAGAGCTGCAGAGTTTTATAGGGAAGCCCTCCAAAGGTGCTGTGCTCCATCTCTGGCTCTCTGGCTGATACAATCTTCAACAATGTATAATATAGAAGTAGCCATTTTAGGCAATTCACAAGAATTGCATATTGTTAGATTTCCATAGGTTCAGTGAACTCCTAAAAATTCTACAATTGATCAATTCATTCTTCACTAATAGATTTCTAACAAATTATGAGACAACCTCTTTAACCCCTTAGTTTTTCGCTCCCCTCCTTCCCAGAGCGATAACTTTTATATTTTTCCATCAATATGGCCATGTGAGCTTTGCTTTTGAATGACATCATTAGTTTTAGCATGTTGTGTACTAGAAAATGGGAAAAAAATTCCAAGTGCGGTGAAATTATAAAAAAAGTGCAATCCCACACTGATTTTTGTTTGGCTTTTTGGCTAGGTTCACTAAATGCTGAAATGACCTGCCATTTTGATTTTCCAGGTCATTACGAGTTCATAGACACCAAACATGTCTAGGTTCTTTTTTATCTAAGTGGTGAAAAAAAATTCCAAACTTTGGTAAAAAAAAAAAAATTGCGACATTTTCCAATACTCGTAGCATCTCCATTTTTTGTTATCTGGGGTCGGGTGAGGGTTTATTTTTTGCGTGCCGAGCTGACGTTTTTAATGATACCATTTCAGTGCAGATACGTTCTTTTGATCGCCTGTTATTGCATTTTAATGCAATGTCGCGGTGACTGAAAAAAAGTAATTCTGGCGTTTCAAATTTTTTTCTTGCTACGCCATTTAGCGATCCGGTTAATCCTTTTTTTTAATTGATAGATCGGGCAATTATGAACGCGGCGATAACAAATATGTGTATATTTGATTTTTTTTATTGTTTTATTTTGAATGGGGCGAAAGGGGAGTGATTTAAACTTTTATATTTTTTTTATTTATTTCATAATTTTAAAAACATTTTTTTTAACTTTTGCCATGCTTCAATAGCCTCCATGGGAGGCTAGAAGCTGCCACAACTCGATCGCCTCTGCTACATAGGAGCGAAGCTCAGATCGCTCCTATGCAGTAGAATTGTTGCATTGCTATGAGCGCTGACCACAGGGTGGCGCTCACAGCAATCCGGCATCAACAACCATAGAGGTCTTCAATAGACCTCTGGTTGTTATGCCGACGCATCGCTGACCCCCGATCACGTGACGGGGGTCAGCGATGCGCGCATTTCCGGCTGGATGGCCGGAAGCGCTAGTTAAATGCCGCTGTCAGCGTTTGATAGCGGCATTTAATCGCGATTCCACCCACCGCTATAGCGGGCACATGTCAGCTGTTCAAAACAGCTAACAAGTCCCGGCTTTGATGCGGGCTCACCGCCAGAGCCCGCATCAAAGCAGGGGATCTGACCTCGGATGTACTATCCCGTCCGAGGTCAGAAAGGGGTTAAGGAAGACTCATACTTCTCCATGATTTATTCCATTATTATAGCTGGTTGCCACTCTCGTCAAAGTCCATAATAATAATATGTTATTGTAAATGTGTAGGAACCATGAGCAAATTTCCCTGACATGGAGGCGGCTGTTGGACTCCGAGTTACATCTAACTGGAACATGGCTTTGTGCAGACTCATACACAGCCGCAGAACTAACCACACTGTAAAGACCAGATTGTTTAATCTATGTCTGCCAGTCTTCTTATTTTTTTTTGTACATATGTATGCAAAGCCTGGACGTTGTCCAAAACCATCACAAAGTGTCCAAAGTTATCAGCAACGACCCACCCACCTACCAGATGATTACTGTCTGCTTCACCCCATCTGGTTCCTCGTGAACTGTTGACAATGGAGGAAATTCTGATCCTGAAAGACAGCAGTAACTTTGTGTAAAGGATATAGTAGCCGGTGACACTGTGCTGCTCATAATGTTGCCAGTTTATAGTGAATCCATCTTAAGAAAACACTATAGAATAGACTTTCTAAACTGGGCTTATTTAAAGGGAACCTCATAGCTGATAGTTGTTGCCCAATCCTCGGGCAGCATATACCAGGCACTAATTGTATGTTTTCAGCCTTCACAGACTCTGTCTTGCCCTGAACACTCTCTCTTTACAGGGGGCAGCTTCCTTACTACTCTGCTCTGGAAGGCACTAAGTTCTCCACCCTGTACAGTACATAACATAAAGGAAACTTCACATGTAACCCAATTGTCATGCATGTCCATCCCCACTTTACTACTAATTTGCTTTTAGGATGCAAGAAGCTCCAACCTGCTCTAATATCCTCTGCAACTTTCACTAGTGGTGGGAAACCAATGCCTAAATACCCTTTATCACATTCTATGATGTGTTCTGCACATCTCCCATGTTTCTGGAACACTAACTGAACTATTTCCCAATGGCAGGAAGCTCCAGTCGCTTGGATTGTCATTCCTGGTATTCTTGTAGGCAAATTGAATAATTGTAATAAGCCATGGATTTCTCTCGGACCCCTGCCATTAAAAGTATGTTCACATTTCCATGTGGGACCCAGTCTGATCCCAAGAATGAGGCTTGCCTGTCCTTTAACTTTGGTGCAACATCCGCTAGGGCTGTGGGGTACTCGGAACTGGGTAGAAGAGCTCTTAAAGGGTTGGTCATGGCAGTAGTGACCCTGGGCGTGCAAAAAAAGGGATGAGGGAAATGTTTGTAGGGGATTATTCGTGATGCCACCTGTGGTGTTCGGCTAGAGATGGCCAACACTGCTTAAGGGGACCAATGGGGCCGGTGGTGTTGCAGCTGAGATGGTTTTATTCTCCACAGGTAGAGCGGGGCCCCGGGGCTACCAGAACAGTCTATGAGGGGTTGTGGACATTGGGGTGCAAGAATAACTGGAAGACACAGGGGCTGTTCAGAATTCCCCTAGACAGGTTGGGTTGGAAGCCTCCCTACTGCGCTGCTCTCTGGATTCCTGATGCTTGTAGTTCTCCTCAAGTCCCTCTCTCAGTCTGTCCACTTAGTGAAACGCTACCTGCATGGCAGGCTGCTTGGGCCTTTTCCAGGTGTCACTCCCTCGTGGTGACTTTGGGCTCTGGCAGCTGTGTGTTTGGGTGTCAATTGTGGCCAGGAGACCTGCAATCTCCTGTCCTCCGGATTTGGCTGCCAGGCCTGTAGTTCCCACACAACCATGCAGTCTGGTGTTGGCTCTGTTGCGCTGCACTCTGGGGTGAGCTTGGTCTCAGCTCCAGTCCCAGGCTCTCCTCACATGCTTCCTCTCCCTTCACTGTCTCATACCGCACTCACTAACCCCGCCTCCAGGCCAGCACTTATAGGGAAGCTACCCTGAAACTGGGCTTAGAGCTCCCCCTTCTGGTCTGGAATCAGGAAATGTATTGTATGCCAGCGTACCTGCTAAGGGAATCCCTTCTTGCTTCCAGGCATGGCATCACCCCTGTGAGGAAGGCAATGCCACTGTGGCAACCGGACTCCTGGGGTGCCACATTGGTACATGCACAGTCAATCTACATATGACAGAATGGGAGATATAGAAATAGTGCAGTCACGAAACCTAAAGGATTTTCTATTAAAGTGAACCTGACTGCTGATGCATGGGTAGGGAGAAACTGACAGGGAGCCGCCTGTGCTAGTAGTCTCCAGTGTGGCTCGTTCCACCACAATGTTACAGAGTCAAACATACTGTACAAGGATGAAACCAAAGAGATCACGCAGAATCCCACCACTGTTACATCCGCAAGATCACGTGGTATAGTCTCCTCACTTGTACCAACTTGATGTTCCACACCCTGTTGGGACACACACGGTCAGCTTGGCGCAGTTTTACACACACAGCCCCTGTCTACACAGCTCCAGGAAAGCATGAGGAGTGAGAGGATGTAGCTCACACAGTCATTGACATGGCACCATACTTGCTCACAACCCTGACAAGCTGAGAGGCCCCTTTCACTAGCACAAGTGAAACAGAGCGCTGCCAGCCTGGTAGGACTGCTACCAGTTCCTTATTAAATATAAGCCCGACCCATAAACTGAATTAAATCGAGCCAGAAACCATTCCTAGTAGCATGGGAAGTTAAACTGAGAAATTGACATGTGGATTTAAGGATCGAGATAAAAGAGCAGCCCAAAGTTAAATTATATATCTAATATAAATTCCTTCACACATGGCTACCATGGCAACTTGCTTCTTCGGGCACCCCATAACTCTCTATCAACTATCCTTTCTTGGTCCAGGTAACGCTGACCTTTTATATCGTTGACACTGTGCTGTGATGGAACCGAGCTCAACTAATTTAATCAAATCTAAAGATTGTTTTTTTTATCCTTGTCTCCATGTTAGCCCTGGCTACCTAATTCATTTTGTAGGGCTTTCAGTACCTCACTTGTTCTTTTGTTTACAGCCCTGGAGTATATACTTAGGGGATGATTACTTGCCATTCCCACCTGGAATACCCCCCTTCTATTTCTTGTTTTTGTTGTTCTAGATATATGTTTTTGTTTGTTACGTTACTGTTCCTTCCTTAGGATACGTGGACTGATACCTGATAACTAACAATCTGGACCGGAATTTTTGTATACTCACTCAGGATTTATGGACGCTTCCGGTGCGAAAACTGAGCACTGGTCATCCCCAGCTTGTTTTTATATATAACTTGTCCTGATATGTCTCATGTTCATGTATTCTTTGCTCTTGTTTTTGTGATTTAAAAATTTAAAATAAACAATTTAAAAAAAAATAAAAAAGTTATATATCTAATAGCCTTAAATTAAGGTTATACTAGACAGTACACTACATACACGATGGTGTATATATGGTTGTATGGTTACACATATACAATGGTCAGATATGCAAATACAGATAGAAGTAGAACAAAAGATATAAGCAGAATATACACTCACTGGCCACTTTATTAGGTACACCTGTCCAACTTCTTGTTAACACTTAATTTCTAATCAGCCAATCACATGGCGGCAACTCAGTGCATTTAGGCATGTAGACATGGTCAAGACAATCTCCTGCAGTTCAAACCGAGCATCAGTATGGGGAAGAAAGGTGATTTGAGTGCCTTTGAACGTGGCATGGTTGTTGGTGCCAGAAGGGCTGGTCTGAGTATTTCAGAAACTGCTGATCTACTGGGATTTTCACGCACAACCATCTCTAGGGTTTACAGAGAATGGTCCGAAAAAGAAAAAAAATCCAGTGAGCGGCAGTTCTGTGGGCGGAAATGCCTTGTTGATGCCAGAGGTCAGAGGAGAATGGGCAGACTGGTTCGAGCTGATAGAAAGGCAACAGTGACTCAAATCGCCACCCGTTACAACCAAGGTAGGCCTAAGAGCATCTCTGAATGCACAGTGCGTCGAACTTTGAGGCAGATGGGCTACAGCAGCAGAAGACCACACCGGGTACCACTCCTTTCAGCTAAGAACAGGAAACTGAGGCTACAATTTGTACAAGCTCATCGAAATTGGACAGTAGAAGATTGGAAAAACGTTGCTTGGTCTGATGAGTCTCGATTTCTGCTGCGACATTCGGATGGTAGGGTCAGAATTTGGCGTAAACAACATGAAAGCATGGATCCATCCTGCCTTGTATCAATGGTTCAGGGATGTGCAGGGATGTGCAGCCGACAAATCTGCGGCAACTGTGTGATGCCATCATGTCAATATGGACCAAAATCTCTGAGGAATGCTTCCAGCACCTTGTTGAATCTATGCCACGAAGAATTGAGGCAGTTCTGAAGGCAAAAGGGGGTCCAACCCGTTACTAGCATGGTGTACCTAATAAAGTGGCCGGTGAGTGTATGTCAATTACCAGGTGATGTTAGATCATGTGTGTGTTGGGCCACAGTGGGCATGAGCTGCCAGCTGTCTCCTTGGTCATTTCTCAGCACGTTACTCGAAGTGGCCCCACTTCCGAAGTGGACAGCATGCATGACAGAGAGAGGGACCACATGGCCGTACAGTAGCCTTTATGCCCTTTGAGTTAATCCCCTCCGGTCCCCGGGGCTGAACCTAACTCCCCTCTCCTTGCCTCTGCAAATGCAAACTACAAAACTTATGAAAGATCATAACTCCTTCCTGGACAGTTCTAGGTATGTGGTTCTGGTGCCATCAGATTCAGTCTGGCCCCTGCAATGCGTTAAGATTAGAACAAACAGATAATTTTGCTATCTGGTTTTTATTGGCTGTTCTATGTATCTCGATACCCCTAAGTGCTAGAAGGGGTCACAACCAAGCCAGCCCCTTGCCATGCTCTGGGGATCTCAGAAATATAACCGGTGTGTGGCCAGGATATATGGTAAGTCCATATTCTCCTTAGGAAATCATAGCTGACTAGTGTTGAGCATTCCGATACTGCAAATATCGGGTATCGGCTGATATTCGCTGTATCGGAATTCCGATACCGAGTTCCGATATTTTTGTGATATCGGAATCGGAAGTTCCTATAAGTTCCAAGGCGTGTGCGGTGCGTATGGTTCCCAGGGTCTGGAGGAGAGGAGACTCTCCTCCAGGCCCTGGGATCCATATTCATGTAAAAAATAAAGAATAAAAATAAAAAATATGGATATACTCACCCCTCCGACGGACCCTGGACCTCAGCGATGCAACCGGCAGCCTCCGTTCCTAAGAATGCAGTGAGTGTAGGACCTGCGATGACGTCGCGGTCTTGTGATTGGTCGCGTGACCGCTCATGTGACTGCGACGTCATCGAAGGTCCTTCACTCACTGCATTCTTAGGAACGGAGGCAGACGCTTGCACCGGTGAGAGCCAGGGTCCGTCGGAGGGGTGAGTATATCCATATTTTTTATTTTTATTCTTTATTTTTTACATGAATATGGATCCCAGGGCCTGAAGGAGAGTTTCCTCTCCTTCAGACCCTGGGAACCATCCACAATAGCTTCCGATATTTGTGTCCCATTGACTTGTATTGGTATCAGGTATCGGTATCGGCGATATCCGATATTTTTTTGGATATCGGCCGATCCAATCCGATACCGATACTTTTGAATATCGGAAGGTATCGCTCAACACTATAGCTGACTCAACAAAGCAGTTAGATGGCATGGTTTGGATCCACATGGCAAGCAAGTATTTTGTTTTGCTCAGAGCTAACTCTGAGGTGTGAGATCTGTCATTCATTTTTTGTTTTTGTAAATATTTTTAACACTATGTCTTTTTACTATTGATGCTGCATAGGCAGCATCAATAGAAACAAGAGAGAGAGCGAGAGAGAATTTCCCTGACTGGAAATTCTTCCAGGCATGCTCAGTTTCAAAAGACGGCATCCGTCACTGGATTCCTGCTTTTGACAGTCAGCTTCCATTATAGCCTACGGTCGTCTACCAGGTCGTCTGACAGACAGCGGTAATTCCGCGTTTGACCACTGTTTGCTCATTGGCGTCGGCTAGTTTTTGTCTGGCTGCTCCGGGGTTAATTTATCTGATCCTCGGATTGGAAGCTGGGCCATGCCCATTTCCTTGAAATGGTTCTCCTGATCTTTGGGCGTCGCCGATTATAGCTTCTGTCTTATCCGTAGTTATCTCGGTCCGGTGTGGAGAGCTGGTTGTTGGAGAATCGTTGCTGGTGGTGTATTTTCCTTGTCTTATTTACTCCTTCCTATATTTGTATTTATTTTGCCCTGCACCGTTATAGTGTATTCCTGATTGACTGCGGCGTGGTGTATATTTTCCTTTATCCTTGTTTGTTATAACTGTGAGTATTGGTCTATTGCATTCACTGGGTGGTGGGCGGTGGTATTCAGTCTAGGGCTGAATCAGGAGTGAGGGTGAGGGTGGAGGCCTGAACATGCACACCTTTAGTGTAAACTTCAGGTAGAGGGTCAGACAGGGTTTCCCTAGTCTGAGGGAAATTGCAGGGGCCCGGGTTATTAGCTCTCGCCCTCCTTGTATCCCCGTGACATGCAGGATCCGTCGCTGAGCAATTTTCCGATGTACAGAAAAAACATTCCTCTGTGCGTTGTCTCTGCCTGACGGACAGCAATTTGACGACGGATCCAGCGCACGACAGATGAAACGAAAGGCCATCCGTCACAATCCGTCACTAATACAAGTCTATGAGGAAAAAAAGGATCCAGCAGAAACATTTGCTGGATCCGTTTTTTTCACAAAACGACGCATTGTGACGGAAAAAGAAAGACTGAAGTGTGAAAGAGGCCTAAGAGATTACTATCTCCTGTATATAGCTCTGCACAATGGTAAAGTCTGTGCCTCCAAATAAATAAAGTACTAGGTTGCATTATAGGCTTTTTTGTTGGGATCCTTCCAATATAACAATAACAATACTGTTCTCCTTTTATGACAATTAAAGTTGCACAACGCACCATTAACTTTCACTATTCTCAAGATGCAGCTCAGACATGGTGGCTTGAAAGAGCTCTATGATTACTAATACTGGCACAGAACTTTATGGTTACACACTCTGCACAGATCTTTGTGGTCTCAGTCACTGGCACAGTGCTTTATGGTTACAGACACTGGCACAGTGCTTTATGGTTACAGACACTGGCACCATATTTTATTGTTACAGACACTGGCACAGAGGTCTACTGTTATAGACACTGGCACAGATCTTTTTTATGGTTACAGACACTGGCACTGAGGCTTATATTTGGAGTCACGGGTGAAGAACATTAATGTTACTGACACGAGAAAAGCGCTTTATGGTAAGACACTGGCACAGAGCTTTACGGTTGCAGACACACACAGTACACATAGGTCGTTGTGGTTGCACACTGCACAGATCTTTGTGATTTCAGTCTCAGGAAGAGTGCTTTATGGTTACAGACCATTCATAGAGCTTTATGGTTACAGACCATTCTTAGAGCTTTATGGTTACAGACCATTCATAGAGCTTTATGGTTACAGACCATTCTTAGAGCTTTATGGTTACAGACCATTCATAGAGCTTTATGGTTACAGACCATTCTTAGAGCTTTATGGTTACAGACCATTCATAGAGCTTTATGGTTACAGACCATTCATAGAGCTTTATGGTTACAGGCCATTCTTAGAGCTTTATGGTTACAGACCATTCATAGAGCTTTATGGTTACAGACCATTCATAGAGCTTTATGGTTACAGACCATTCATAGAGCTTTATGGTTACAGACCATTCTTAGAGCTTTATGGTTACAGACCATTCAAAGAGCTTTATGGTTACAGACCATTCATAGAGCTTTATGGTTACAGACCGTTCTTAGAGCTTTATGGTTACAGACCATTCAAAGAGCTTTATGGTTACAGACCATTCATAGAGCTTTATGGTTACAGACCATTCATAGAGCTTTATGGTTACAGACGCTGGTACAGAGGGTTATGTTTGCAGTCACAGGCACAGAGCTTTATTTTACCAATACTGATAATATACTTTATAGTAACAGACCGAGCTTTATGGTTACAGATACACACAGAGTGCTGTATGGTTACCGACACTAGCACAGATGTTTGTGGTCCCAGTCATAGGCACAATGCTTTATGGTTGCAGACACTGACACACAGCTCTTCATTTTCAAATGCAATTTCTCACACAGATAACTTGGGACACCATGACGACTGGTTCTCAGTTCTAACATGTGGTTCAGGTAGAGACGTAGCCAAGGGTTCAGCTCAGGGGGCAAAACAACTGTGTGGGCTCCTAACCGGGTAATCATGTACTGTATACAATTACGGTGATGCTGCATAATCATAGGTATAGGGGAACTTCAGCAGATGACTATGCTGTTGCTGAAAATCTGTATGCAAAGATTAACACTGATATTACCGCCATATGTCGACCATATAGTGGTAGATACCAGCACTGCCGAACATATGAGAGATTACAGTGCAGTTATTGATGGTGACTCACAGGTGATGTTCTTTCCCATGGAGTTGTTCACTTTTCCCATCTTTTCTATGTGGTTCAAGCTGATATTACAACTTCTCCAGCAACTACTCGTCTGCAGAGATTGCAATAAAGACACAGTTGACTTCACATATTTCCCAATCTATTCCCAACCTGCACAAACTCCTCTGGCTGCCACCCAAATGCTGAGCCGCTGCTGCCGTATGTCTCCCTAATACTGACTGATCCTCTTAGTACCCCAGATAATAATGTCCACCACTGTGCCCCTTGCAATGTAAAATGCCTCCTTTGTGCCCTGTAGATGGTAAAACTGTGCTTTAGAAAATATTAATGTGGAGCGCCCCCAGACGCAGGGCCGCGGGGTACTCGGTACCGGGCCTCTCTGTCTCGTTCCTGGGGTTGTCACGGTGGCTAGACCCGGTCCGTGACCCTGCTAAGGGGCGTCCAATAAAAGGCGTGATGATGGTGCGTGGTGCAAGGCGCGATGAATAACGAGGACACAGGGTTGCAGTCTCTTTACCTCTTTACTGAAGGCTTCGGGATCCGCAATCCAGAGCACTGCTAACAGGGCTGGCTGAGACCGGTCGGTCCGAAGGCACATCCAGAGTTCCCTTTGCAGGTGGAAATCAGTGCCTACCTACTAGCGCCTGTGTGTTGTAGAACTTCCCTGCTGAGCACCACGGGATAGTTCTCACAACTGTTGTGTCTGTTTCTGATGTTCTCTCTCTCTCCGTCCCCCAGATGATATGGCTAGGACGCACCCGTATGACGGGGTAGGCCTGGAGTTATTTTATAGGGACTCTAGAGATGCCCCTCTCCCACAATTGCCTCCGGTGTCTTCGTTAGGTGTAAAAGGGTGAGACAACCAACCTGAAGTTAACTGTCCTGCCGTGGTTCGAAGTAATGCGTAGAGTCTGTTACTTCCTCGGTGCTCCGTCCACCGGCTATGCGCCTCAGTAGGATGTTGCCACGATCTTAAGACACGACTCCTACTGGTTCTATTCTCCTTTGTGCTGTGATCCCGCTTCTCACTTCTCCACAATAAACCTCGCTTCGTGTCCTTTCTAAGAAGCCTGCCGCTATATCACTCAAGCACGGCTCCGTAACGATCTGTCCTTTTCGCTAGGCCACTGTCAGGATCCCACCCCTGACAGGTCCTCTCCCGAACTCTCCCGGGCTGCTTTCTCTCTAACTTCCTGTCCAACCCCCAGTTTTACCAGAGCGTGAGGAGTGGCCTACTAGATAGAACCACTCCCCCTGGTGGCCGGAGTGTGAAGTGTAGTGTGTGTGTGATACCTGGTCAGGTGAACTCCTTTAGTGCAATCAGACGTAACATCACCCCCCTTAGAGGCAGAGCGACATTACTGTAACGACCAGGACTCTGGGGCGCTGCAAATGCCCTGTGCAAGTACCCTAGAAAACAGTATCAATATTTTGCCCATTTGACAGTTCCAATACCCTGAGTGCCCTATAGCAATTATGCTTCTTCAACATCCACTTAACATTAATAATGTCCCAAGTCCCCCCTTATGTAGTTCCCCTCTACACAGCATGATGCCCCCCACCGCTTCCACATACACAACATGTTGAGCCCACAGAGCCCCCACAGCTGCGACATACACAATACAATGGGCTCGACAGTCCCCACATACACGGTCCCACAGCTCCTTATACACAGTATGGTGGGCTCCACAGTAGCCCCCTCCCACTGTATCATAGCCCCCTGTATTCCCCCACTGTATGACAGTCCTCTATAGCCTCCCACTGTATGATGGCCCTCAGTAGCCTCCCCACTGCCCCAAGTAGTCCCCCCACATTGTATGATGGTGCCCAGTAGTCACCCCAAACTGTATGATGGCCCCTAGTACTCCCCCCACATGTCCCTCTGTAGTCCCTCTACACTATATAATGGCCCTCAGTAGTCCACCCCACATTGTAATATGCCCCCAGGATTCCCCCCACACTGTAAGATGGTCCCCAGTAGTACCCCATGGACGCATGCGGATGTATGCGGATCATACCCTGCGCACAGAAACGCTAATGTGAACCTGGCCTAATTCAGATCTCACCCTGACCAGAAGTACAGCACCGTCTCTGTACTGACTCCATTACATGACTCACTATTAGTTTACTACCACTCATCACTCTCGGACAGCTCTCACACGTACTGTATGTCCTCTTCTGCATTACTCTCCAAAATACCCACCATTGGCACTATGAAGACCTTTTATCTACAGTGGGGGAAATAAGTAAATTTAAAAAAATACGGGAAGCTATATGCCATAAAATTACATGAAAATTTTTATTGATATAATATTAAAAGATTCTACGTTAAACCAGTTAGTATGAGCACAGCAATATGCAAAAAAAAAAAACAGCCCAAAAAAGGTAGACAAATTACAGGTGAATCATCACCTTTAAGAATGGAGCTGCTATTAGAATTGGAGTGAAGATTAAATATTTATAAATTTGTGGAGCAATGAAGCTTCCAAAAATCTTTTTTATATATCATACATAGTGAAGTAGTCCAAATATAACAAGCCCCATGACAGTGTTTGTAATATCCTTAGATATTTTCCATTGTCAATCCCTATAATGGTAACTGCCTCCACGTGATTCAGCCACAGAAAAAGTATGAAAAGTTTTCAATTAGTGCCTAATTATGGTGTATACCAGAGGTGTCAAACTGCATTCCTCGAGGGCCGCCAACAGGTCATGTTTTCAGGATTTCCTTGTATTGCACAGGTGATAATTTAATCACCTGCACAGAATGATTCCAGCACCTTGTGGAATGCTAAGGAAATCCTGAAAACATGACCTGTTGGCGGCCCTCGAGGAATGCAGTTTGACACCTCTGGTGTATACAGCAATAAAAGGGGGCATGATTGTAAGGGACAGGGATAGGAAACCTTAGGGATGGAAGTAAAGGTAGTGAGTACTGTACCTTTAAATGACTGTGGCACCCCTGACGCACATTTCGCGTTTAAGCTTTTAAGATAGTACCACTCCCTTGGAAAAAGCTTAAAGGCGAAACTCGCGTCAGGGGTGCCAGCTCACGCGACCAATCACAAGCCGCGACGTCATCTAAGGTCTTTCAAACGCTCATTCTTAGGAATGGAAGCTGCCGGTTACATCGGTAAGGTCCAGGCTGCGTCGGAGAGGTGAGTATATCAATATTTTTTATTTTTATTCTTTATTTTACACATTAATATGGATCCCAGGGCCTGAAGGAGAGTTTCCTCTCCTTCAGACCCTGGGAACCATACAGGATACCTTCCGATGCTTGGTGTCCCATTGACTTGTATTGGTATCGGGTATCGGTATCAGCGATATCCGATACTTTTCGGGTATCGGCCGATACTATCCGATACCGATACTTTCAAGTATCGGACGGTATCGCTCAACACTAGTCATAAAGCGTCTTCAATGCCCCAACAACTACATCATACCCATTTCTATTAGTGGTTCAGGGTTTAATATATGTATATGCAGTACAAGCACCTATTGCATCCTGCCCTGGACACAAAGTCCACACCTATTGCACTGTGCCCCAAACAGTTACTCAAAAACCAGCAAGACAATTTATGCCAATCATTGTTGGTCCACCTTATCTATATGCAGGTTTCACCTTCAGGTTTTTAGCAGATGTGTATACATGAAAAAACACCTATTGCACTGGCCCCAGAAAAATCAATAGCCGACACAATGAAAATATCAATTCATGTCAGTCTAGCTTATCTGTACTCAGGCTTCGCCTCGACGCGTTTCCCTCCCATGATAGAGTTCTTCAGGAGGCTTATGGGAATGTCTGTGTCTCTCTGACATCAGGATCAGATATGGCTCCTGGTTGTAGGTGTCATCCAGTGTAAACCAGTGACTACCATCACAGTAAGGGCAGAGATAGACCGCCGTATTTCTCTTGTGAGAATCACATCGTAAACATGGTACTGGCTGTCGGCTCTCCTGGCCTGAGCTTGACCACTGCATAGAAATACATTATAGTGTCTTGCACAGGTCAGGAGAGGTGCCAGTCCAGTGCATGCAGCGTCACGAGATTCTCGCACAAGAAATACGGCAGTCTGTCTCTGCCCTTAGATACATACTTGCTAAAGCATTTAGGTCACACAAGGAATAGCAAATTAATTATCAACATAACACAAAAAATAAAAAGGTTCAATACTGAATGTTGGGCAATGTGGCCCAACTAAATGGCACTTTGCTCCGAGCCCACCTTACAGTCCCATCATCAGTATCTTTTCTGTTTTTTATCTTCTTGTGTCTTTTTTTTTTCAACATAAATCTATGCAGCGAATACTTTATTCATTTACATCACACTCCATATCTAGATCCTTATTAAATTCTTACATTGTTAAAGTGACTCTTTTACCCCTGCAAGGCTATTCTTTTTAGACTTTGTCTTGGGGTGGAAGTAAAATATATAAAAACGAAAAATCTGCAGGCCTCCTTTAAAGGGAGTCTGTCACCACTCCTGCCTTGTTTCTTTAAATAAATCCCTGTTTACCCCATGGAATAGGAATTATGGATCATCTTTTCCTATAATTATCTGTTTTGTCATTTCTCTATTATTCCTCTGAGAAATGTGTGATTAAATGGACAATTGAATTTTACCAGTTAGGGAACCCGTTGAAGCACCTGTCAGGTGCGAAACGGCCGTCGTTCAGCTTCCACATTTCCTTGTAAATACACCCCCGTGCCGTGAAGATGTCGTTGTAATAAAGTGACCTGCATAGGAGATTGTTGAGTGCTGCCGCATTTCTTTTCGCTAATACTGATTGGATAATGACATCATGTGCAGTGACACGCCCCCAACTGGAAATACTAAAATGACAATTTATTGATACATTTCAATGAGAAATAACCGTGGAACAGTGCAACAAAGAGCTTTAAGAAAAGATGTCCCAGGATTAATAATGATTATTATTATTAATAATAATAATAATGATAATAATAATAATTTTATTTCTATAGCGCCAACATATTCGGCAGCGATTTACATTTTAAAGGGGACTTGTACATACAATAGACATTACAGCAGAATAATAATCACATAAATCAACAGATACCAAGAGGAATGAGGGCCCTGCTCGCAAGCTTACAATCCATGAGGAAATAGGGGAGACATGAAAGGTGGATGGTAATAATTGCTTTCATTGTTCTCACCAGCCATACTGTAAGAATTCAGGTGTTCATGTAAAGCTGCATGAACCGGTTATCAGCCAGAAAATATAACAGTACAGACACAGAAGGCTATTAAATGCATAAAGCATGTGAGGAGAAGGGTCCTGGTAATAAAGAAAATTTTGAATGGGCAACACAGGGATAGTTAGATTGTTGTGTTGAAGCGGTAGTCCAGTCTGAAAAAATGCATTTTTTGTGCACGCTTAAAACTGTGGATATTGGGGATTAATCGAACTATCCTTGGTAGTGCACTCCAAAGAATTGGCACAGCATGCGAGAAGTCTTAGAGACGGAAGTGGGAGGTTCTGATTATTGAGGATGTTAATCTTAGGTCATTAGAAGAACGGAGGGTACGGGTAGGGTGGTGGTAGACTGAGACAAGAGAGAAGATGTAGGGTGATGCTGAAACGTGGAGTGTTTTGTGGGTGAGAGTGATAAGTTTATATTGAACTCTGGAGTGGATGGGTAACCAGTGTAATGACTGGCACAAGCTAGAGGCATCGGTGTAACGGTTGGTGAGGAATATGATGCTGGCTACAGCATTCAAGACAGATTGGAGAGGAGAGAGTTTGGTAAGAGGGACAAGAATGGATAAGAGCAACAGTAAGAGTTTTTGCAGAGTCAAAAGTAAGAAAAGGTAGAATTCTAGAAATGGTTTTGAGGTGCAGATAACAAGAGCGAGCTAGTGATCAGATGTGGGGGGTGAATGAAAGATCTGAATCAAGTGTGACTCCAAGACAGCGGGCATGTTGCTGGGGAGTAATGGTAGAACCACACACAGAAATGGCAATGTCGGGCATAGGTAGGTTAGTGGAGGGAGGAAACACGAGGAGTTCAATATTTGACAGGTTCAGTTTCAGATAGAGGGAGGACATGATGTTGAAGACAGCAGTAAGACAATCACTGCTGTTTTGGAATAATGCAGGCGTGAGGAGTAGAGGTGTATAATTGGGTGTCATCAGCATAGAGATGGTACTGGAGCCCAAATCTACTGATTGTTTGTCCAATAGCGACAGTATACAAAGAGAAGAGGAGGGGGCCTAGGATTGATCCTTGAGGAACCCCAACAGTAAGGAAAAATGAGAGGAGGAAGAGCCAGCAAAAGATGCAGTGAAGTAGAGGATTCTTATATTTTGAAAATGAAAATAATTCACTAAAACCTACATGTCAGGAAAAATGAGATATCCCCTTTAAGTGCAAGAAAAAAGAAGATTACAGTGACTATCTTTCTTCCTTGATCAATTCCCTCCCCCTTCAATAGAAAAGTAGAAAGAATCTATGAGACAGAACTGGTTAAACATCTTTTTCTGCCACAAAGTCCAGTGCGTGTCACGTCACGAGTTCTCAGTCGTTTCACTTTGTTCAGTCTTGTGATCTCGCTGCCAGTCTGAATCTTTCCATGAAGTATTCTTTCTCATGCAGTCTTGTGTGGTGTGAAGCATGTCCGCCTTCTGCTGCTGTGTACAAGCCAGTGATAATGAGGACGAGGTAGGAACAGATTTATTGCTAATTCATTATAGACCATGTCTCGACACTAAAGAACATAACTATTCTGTCTGTTGTTCACTGTTATCAGTCAGCTCAGTCTAGGCTGTATTGATCTTCAGTAAAAAAGATAAGAAAATCAGGGAAATTTCCTTTCCCCATGAACACAACTCAGCTTTATGCCAGTATTTTATAATGAGAACCTCTGTAAAGTTTTACATCTATTAATATGATTGACATCAGCCACTCTTTTTATACCTTGCACCTTTACAATGGCATATATAACGTGCACTGATGATCAAGATTCTTATGCCGGTGTGTTATCTCTCATGCAAGGGTGTACATACTAAAAATGTAGTAGAAGGGGCAGATATATCATTGGTGCAACCTGTGCAGCCACAAAGTGGCCCACGAGGTAAGAAGGTCCATTTCCACCTTCAAAGCAGGTGGAATTGTACATTATGATCAGATATTAGACTGCAAAAGGACCATATATTGTTCTAGCACAGGGTCCCTTCTCTGTCTCTGTCTGCCAGTGGGTAGTAGCCTATCCAGAAGTGGTTCAGTTGATTGGCTCCATCCTTTTCCCCTAGAGATGAGCAAGACAAACCGTTGCGTCACATACCAAATGGATATTCGTAGCGTCACTACCATTACTGTCCAATCTGAAGTAAATGAGAGAACAAGTTACGCAAGGTGTGCCATAATACCACAATAGCATGCCAGCTGTTACCTAAACTGCTCTTCTTGCAATGTAAACAATGGTAGTAGGAAAGTCAGTAAGGACATACTGCCTTTTAAGCAGGGTTGTATCTATAGTCGATAGAAAGGTACAATCATACCAAGGCCTTGAAATCTAGAAGAATCCAACTAGGCTCTTTGACCCATTTGAGAAGACCAATGCTATTAAATGACCTACGATAGTTGGGGACCCTTGAGGATATGTTGTATTGGGGTCTACAAGTTTCAAGTAACAACACTAAATGAATGAGAAAGGTATAGGGGGCAAAAGAGGCACTTAGTGTGTTCTGCTCTGAAGCAAAAACAGAAGGGGGCTATACTTTGATTTCTGCTTTGAGGTCAGCTATATTCTGTAAATGCCTAATGAGAAGCCAGGCTTTGGGACCAGCAAATGTGATCTGCCCATGGTACAGTAATGGGGGCGAACAGAAGCCTGCTCTGCTTTAAACAGTGACCAGTACATGGTCACTGCAATGCACCACATACAACTTTCTTTATTTCCTCATCTGAACCAGATCCTATGAAAAATAATTATAATAACACATTAAAAAGATATAATCATACCAGGCAGAAATACAATGACAATGTATATAGATTAGATCCTAGAGTGAATGATGTCATCAGGTATGGTGCAAGTGATATCACAGTGAGCGTAGATTTCTCCAGGGGCATGTCATAAAGTGACGACTGTGATACTATTGGTTGTAATTTGGTTTAATTGCTGCAATTTGCCTTCACTTTTTTATCAATGAAGCTACTTAGAGGATATATGAAAGCTGTTAAATCAGATTATTTTATAAAAGATAAAAAAAAAATCATAAAAAATAAAGAAAAAATAAAGCAAACTTTTCTTGGTTTTCTTAACCACAGCCTAGTAATAAATATATAACTGGGTATTTGCCATGTAATTACAGGACGGGAATAAGAGAGACACAGCACATAATAATAGACTTCGGTCCTGCATTGGGTAACCCTTTAAAAACTCAATTTGTGGAGTGGAAAGAGGTAGAGAACACAATGACAGCAATCAAATGGTATTTTTTGTCACATGACTGCAGTAAACAAGGCTGAGCCCTAATGTGCAAACACTGAGAACTTCCTCATGTGGAAATGTATGTAAGGGAGAAGGTGCTGACACCATTACAGCATCTGGTAATGGATGTGATCTTGCAGCTTGGATGAAAGATACTGCAATGGGGCATGGTGCACCAGTAATAAGGCACAGCAACTTCTAATATGGCATTATCGCAATAAGTGATAGTGAATGTGACCACGTTGCTGCTGACAAGCTACAGCACCCATAATTGGACAGTTGACAAACATCCAATACTATGAGATTATTGTTGTCCACATTCATTATCATTTGTTTCAATTAGAGATGAACTGCTCAATCCATTGAGGTTCCAGTTTGAGTTGATTTTTCTGAAATTCGCGGTTTCACCCAAATTCGAACATTTTGAGATTTGATTCTAAATTCGTAACATTAAAAAAAACATGCCCAGCACCATTTCTCACACTGCTGAAGCATCAGGCGGCAGGCTAGCATCATTTTGCTCTGCCATGTGGGCTTCCCCATGTTGCCCTATAGCTATGACATCTTCTTATCATACCTTGTACAGTCGTGGTCAATACCTGGGTCATCACCGCTCAGCCGCTCCTAGTGGAGTTCAGGTTGTACGGCAAAGTCATTTTCCATCTCCAAAGTCACCGGGCAAGCCTTTATCCTCTATAATGTAAGCAGGATTCTCTTTCTCGTGCAGAGTGTAAGCTCTTACGGTCTGTGGGTTCCTCTCTCTCTCTCTCCTGTGGAATGTAAGGTCTTATGCTCAGCAGGGTCCTCTCTCTCCTGTAGAGTGTAAGCTTTTATGGTCAGCAGGGTCCTCTCTCTCCTGTAGAGTGCAAGTTCTTATGGTCAGCAGGGTCCTCTCTCTCCTGTAGATTGTAAGCTCTTATGGTCAGCGGGTCCTTTCTCTCTCCTGTAGAGTGTAAGCTCTTATGGTCAGCAGAGTTCTTTCTCTCTCCTGTAGAGTGAAATCTCTTATGGTCAGCAAGGTCCTTTCTCTCTCCTGTAGAGTGCAAGCTCTTATGGTCAGCAAGGTCCTTTCTCTCTCCTGTAGAGTGTAAGCTCTTATGGTCAGCAGGGTTATCTCACTCTCCTGTAGAGTTTAAGCTCTTCTAGTCAGTAGGGTCCTCTCTCTTTTGTAGAGAGTAATGTTATGGTTCTCAATGGCAAGAGAACATAGCCCAGCAAACATAAGAACTAGCTCTTGGAAGGATGGAAACTAAACTGACCATGAACTAAACCTGCCGCACAACTAACAGTAGCCGGGTAGCGTAGCCTGCATTTTATCCCTAGACGCCCAGCGCCGGCCGGAGGACTAACTAATCCTGGCAGAGGAAAATATAGTCCTGGCTCACCTCTAGAGAAATTTCCCCGAAAGGCAGACAGAGGCCCCCACAAATATTGGCGGTGATTTTAGATGAAATGACAAACGTAGTATGAAAATAGGTTTAGCAAAATTGAGGTCCGCTTACTAGATAGCAGGAAGACAGAAAGGGCACTTTCATGGTCAGCTGAAAACCCTATCAAAATACCATCCTGAAATTACTTTAAGACTCTAGTATTAACTCATAACATCAGAGTGGCAATTTCAGATCACAAGAGCTTTCCAGACACAGAAACGAAACTACAGCTGTGAACTGGAACAAAATGCAAAAACAAACAAGGACTAAAGTCCAACTTAGCTGGGAGTTGTCTAGCAGCAGGAACATGCACAGAAAGGCTTCTGATTACAATGTTGACCGGCATGGAAGTGACAGAGGAGCAAGGCTAAATAGCGACTCCCACCTCCTGATGGAAACAGGTGAACAGAGAGGATGATGCACACCAGTTCAATTCCACCAGTGGCCACCGGGGGAGCCCAAAATCCAATTTCACAACAGTACCCCCCCCTCAAGGAGGGGGCACCGAACCCTCACCAGAACCACCAGGGCGATCAGGATGAGCCCTATGAAAGGCACGGACCAAATCGGAGGCATGAACATCAGAGGCAGTCACCCAAGAATTATCCTCCTGACCGTATCCCTTCCATTTGACCAGATACTGGAGTTTCCGTCTGGAAACACGGGAGTCCAAGATTTTTTCCACAACGTACTCCAACTCGCCCTCAACCAACACCGGAGCAGGAGGCTCAATGGAAGGCACAACCGGTACCTCATACCTGCGCAATAATGACCGATGAAAAACATTATGAATAGAAAAAGATGCAGGGAGGTCCAAACGGAAGGACACAGGGTTAAGAATCTCCAATATCTTGTACGGGCCGATGAACCGAGGCTTAAACTTGGGAGAAGAAACCCTCATAGGGACAAAACGAGAAGACAACCACACCAAGTCCCCAACACAAAGCCGAGGACCAACCCGACGCCGGCGGTTGGCAAAAAGCTGAGTCTTCTCCTGGGACAACTTCAAATTGTCCACTACCTGCCCCCAAATCTGATGCAACCTCTCCACCACAGCATCCACTCCAGGACAGTCCGAAGATTCCACCTGACCAGAAGAAAATCGAGGATGAAACCCCGAATTACAGAAAAAGGGAGACACCAAGGTGGCAGAGCTGGCCCGATTATTGAGGGCAAACTCCGCTAAAGGCAAAAAAGCAACCCAATCATCCTGATCTGCAGACACAAAACACCTCAAATATGTCTCCAAGGTCTGATTCGTCCGCTCGGTCTGGCCATTAGTCTGAGGATGGAAAGCAGACGAGAAAGACAAATCTATGCCCATCCTAGCACAGAATGCTCGCCAAAATCTAGACACGAATTGGGTACCTCTGTCAGAAAAGATATTCTCCGGAATACCATGCAAACGGACCACATTTTGAAAAAACAGAGGAACCAACTCGGAAGAAGAAGGCAACTTAGGCAGGGGAACAAAATGGACCATCTTAGAGAAACGATCACACACCACCCAGATGACAGACATCTTCTGAGAAACAGGAAGATCCGAAATAAAATCCATCGAGATGTGCGTCCAGGGCCTCTTCGGGATAGGCAAGGGCAACAACAATCCACTAGCCCGAGAACAACAAGGCTTGGCCCGAGCACAAACGTCACAAGACTGCACGAAGCCTCGCACATCTCGAGACAGGGAAGGCCACCAGAAGGACCTTGCCACCAAATCCCTGGTACCAAAGATTCCAGGATGACCTGCCAACGCAGAAGAATGAACCTCAGAAATGACTTTACTGGTCCAATCATCAGGAACAAACAGTCTACCAGGTGGGCAACGATCAGGTCTATCCGCCTGAAACTCCTGCAAGGCCCGCCGCAGGTCTGGAGAAACGGCAGACAATATCACTCCATCCTTAAGGATACCTGTAGGTTCAGAATTACCAGGGGAGTCAGGCTCAAAACTCCTAGAAAGGGCATCCGCCTTAACATTCTTAGAACCCGGCAGGTAGGACACCACAAAATTAAACCGAGAGAAAAACAACGACCAGCGCGCCTGTCTAGGATTCAGGCGTCTGGCGGACTCAAGATAAATTAGATTTTTGTGGTCAGTTAATACCACCACCTGATGTCTAGCCCCCTCAAGCCAATGACGCCACTCCTCAAAAGCCCACTTCATGGCCAAAAGCTCCCGATTCCCAACATCATAATTCCGCTCGGCGGGCGAAAATTTACGCGAGAAAAAATCACAAGGTCTCATCACGGAGCAATCGGAACATCTCTGCGACAAAACCGCCCCAGCTCCGATTTCAGAAGCGTCGACCTCAACCTGAAAAGGAAGAGCAACATCAGGCTGACGCAACACAGGGGCGGAAGAAAAGCGGCGCTTAAGCTCCCGAAAGGCCTCCACAGCAGCAGGGGACCAATCAGCAACATCAGCACCCTTCTTAGTCAAATCAGTCAATGGTTTAACAACATCAGAAAAACCAGCAATAAATCGACGATAAAAGTTAGCAAAGCCCAAAAATTTCTGAAGACTCTTAAGAGAAGAGGGTTGCGTCCAATCACAAATAGCCTGAACCTTGACAGGATCCATCTCGATGGAAGAGGGGGAAAAAATATATCCCAAAAAGGAAATCTTTTGAACCCCAAAAACGCACTTAGAACCCTTCACACACAAGGAATTAGACCGCAAAACCTGAAAAACCCTCCTGACCTGCTGGACATGAGAGTCCCAGTCATCCGAAAAAATCAAAATATCATCCAGATACACAATCATAAATTTATCCAAATAATCACGGAAAATGTCATGCATAAAGGACTGAAAGACTGAAGGGGCATTTGAAAGACCAAAAGGCATCACCAAATACTCAAAGTGGCCCTCGGGCGTATTAAATGCGGTTTTCCACTCATCCCCCTGCTTAATACGCACCAAATTATACGCCCCACGGAGATCTATCTTAGAGAACCACTTGGCCCCCTTTATGCGAGCAAACAAATCAGTCAGCAGTGGCAACGGATATTGATATTTAACCGTGATTTTATTCAAAAGCCGATAATCAATGCACGGCCTCAAAGAGCCATTTTTCTTAGCCACAAAGAAAAAAACGGCTCCTAAGGGAGATGACGAAGGACGAATATGTCCCTTTTCCAAGGACTCCTTTATATATTCTCGCATAGCAGCATGTTCAGGCACAGACAGATTAAATAAACGACCCTTAGGGTATTTACTACCCGGAATCAAATCTATGGCACAATCGCACTCCCGGTGCGGAGGTAATGAACCAAGCTTAGGTTCTTCAAAAACGTCACGATATTCAGTCAAGAATTCAGGAATCTCAGAGGGAGTAGATGATGAAATGGAAACCACAGGTACGTCCCCATGCGTCCCCTTACATCCCCAGCTTAACACAGACATAGCTTTCCAGTCAAGGACTGGGTTATGAGATTGCAGCCATGGCAATCCAAGCACCAACACATCATGTAGGTTATACAGCACAAGAAAGCGAATAATCTCCTGGTGATCCAGATTAATCCGCATAGTTACTTGTGTCCAGTATTGTGGTTTATTGCTAGCCAATGGGGTGGAGTCAATCCCCTTCAGGGGTATAGGAGTTTCAAGAGGCTCCAAATCATACCCACAGCGTTTGGCAAAGGACCAATCCATAAGACTCAAAGCGGCGCCAGAGTCGACATAGGCATCCGCGGTAATAGATGATAAAGAACAAATCAGGGTCACAGATAGAATAAACTTAGACTGTAAAGTGCCAATTGAAACAGACTTATCAAGCTTCTTAGTACGCTTAGAGCATGCTGATATAACATGAGTTGAATCACCGCAATAGAAGCACAACCCATTTTTTCGTCTAAAATTCTGCCGTTCACTTCTGGACAGAATTCTATCACATTGCATATTCTCTGGCGTCTTCTCAGTAGACACCGCCAAATGGTGCACAGGTTTGCGCTCCCGCAGACGCCTATCGATCTGGATAGCCATTGTCATGGACTCATTCAGACCCGCAGGCACAGGGAACCCCACCATAACATCCTTAATGGCATCAGAGAGACCCTCTCTGAAATTCGCCGCCAGGGCGCACTCATTCCACTGAGTAAGCACAGCCCATTTACGGAATTTCTGGCAGTATATTTCAGCTTCGTCTTGCCCCTGAGATAGGGACATCAAGGCCTTTTCCGCCTGAAGTTCTAACTGAGGTTCCTCATAAAGCAACCCCAAGGCCAGAAAAAACGCATCCACATTGAGCAACGCAGGATCCCCTGGAGCCAATGCAAACGCCCAATCCTGAGGGTCGCCCCGGAGCAAGGAAATCACAATCCTGACCTGCTGAGCAGGATCTCCAGCAGAGCGAGATTTCAGGGACAAAAACAACTTGCAATTATTTTTGAAATTTTGAAAGCAAGATCTATTCCCCGAGAAAAATTCAGGCAAAGGAATTCTAGGTTCAGATATAGGAACATGAACAACAAAATCTTGTAAATTTTGAACTTTCGTGGTGAGATTATTCAAACCTGCAGCTAAACTCTGAATATCCATTTTAAACAGGTGAACACAGAGCCATTCCAGGATTAGAAGGAGAGAGAGAGAGAGAAAGGCTGCAATATAGGCAGACTTGCAAGAGATTCAATTACAAGCACACTCAGAACTGAAGGAAAAAAAAAAAAAAAAAAAAAATCTTCAGCAGACTTCTCTTTTCTCTCCTTTCTCTGTCAATTAATTTAACCCTTTCTGGCCGGTCAAACTGTTATGGTTCTCAATGGCAAGAGAACATAGCCCAGCAAACATAAGAACTAGCTCTTGGAAGGATGGAAACTAAACTGACCATGAACTAAACCTGCCGCACAACTAACAGTAGCCGGGTAGCGTAGTCTGCGTTTTATCCCTAGACGCCCAGCGCCGGCCGGAGGACTAACTAATCCTGGCAGAGGAAAATATAGTCCTGGCTCACCTCTAGAGAAATTTCCCCGAAAGGCAGACAGAGGCCCCCACAAATATTGGCGGTGATTTTAGATGAAATGACAAACGTAGTATGAAAATAGGTTTAGCAAAATTGAGGTCCGCTTACTAGATAGCAGGAAGACAGAAAGGGCACTTTCATGGTCAGCTGAAAACCCTATCAAAATACCATCCTGAAATTACTTTAAGACTCTAGTATTAACTCATAACATCAGAGTGGCAATTTCAGATCACAAGAGCTTTCCAGACACAGAAACGAAACTACAGCTGTGAACTGGAACAAAATGCAAAAACAAACAAGGACTAAAGTCCAACTTAGCTGGGAGTTGTCTAGCAGCAGGAACATGCACAGAAAGGCTTCTGATTACAATGTTGACCGGCATGGAAGTGACAGAGGAGCAAGGCTAAATAGCGACTCCCACCTCCTGATGGAAACAGGTGAACAGAGAGGATGATGCACACCAGTTCAATTCCACCAGTGGCCACCGGGGGAGCCCAAAATCCAATTTCACAACAGAGTAAGTTCTTATGGTCAGCAGGGACCTCTCTCTCTCCTGTAGAGTGTAACCTCTAATGGTCAGTAAGGTCATCTCTCTCTCCTGTAGAGTGTAAGCTCTTATAGTCAGTAGGGTCCTGTTATGACCCCAATTTCAGAGGGTCTCAAAAGTACATACCAAGTCTGCAAACACAAAAAAAACAGCTCTTAGGGCAGTGGTAACTGGGCTGACCATATATCTAATCCTAGCACCACAAATAGCAGCAGCCGGGGAACGTGCCTACGTTGGTTCTAGACGTCTCGCGCCAGCCGGAGAACTAACTAACCCTAGAAGGGAAAAGATAGACCTTTCTTGCCTCCAGAGAAAAGACCCCAAAAGTTGGATACAAGCCCCCAACAAATAATAACGGTGAGGTAAGGAGAAAAGACAAACGTAAGAATGAACTAGATATTTAGCAAAGAGAGGCCCACTGACTAATAGCAGAATATAGTAAGATGACTTATACGGTCAGCAAAAACCCTATCAAAATTTCCACGCTGGATATTCAAGAACCCCCGAACCGTCTAACGGCCCGGGGGGAGAACACCAGCCCCCTAGAGCTTCCAGCAAAATCAGGAATCACATTTAGTACAAGCTGGACAAAAAATAAGAGCTATGGAAATAACCAAAAAACAAGGAAGCAGGACTTAGCTTAATTTTGCAAGATCCAGGACCAGCAGACAGGAGCAAACAGAAAGGAACTGATTACAACGATGCCAGGCACAGGACTGAGAATCCAGGAAGTTTATATAGCAACACCCCTGGACTAACGACCCAGGTGGGTGCCAAACTGAGGAAAGACAATCCCAGAGTCATATCACTAGTGACCACAAGAGGGAGCCAAAAAAGTCTAATTCACAACAGTACCCCCCCCTTTAAGGAGGGGTCACCGAACCCTCACCAAGACCACCAGGGCGATCAGGATGAGCAGCGTGAAAGGCACGAACTAAATCGGCCGCATGCACATCAGAGGCAACCACCCAGGAATTATCCTCCTGACCATAGCCCTTCCACTTGACCAGATACTGAAGCCTCCGCCTGGAGAGACGAGAATCCAAGATCTTCTCCACCACGTACTCCAACTCGCCCTCAACCAACACCGGAGCAGGAGGCTCAACAGAAGAAACCACAGGTACAACGTACCGCCGCAACAAAGACCTATGGAACACGTTGTGAATGGCAAATGACACCGGAAGATCCAAGCGAAAGGACACAGGATTAAGGATTTCCAATATCTTGTAAGGACCGATGAAGCGAGGCTTAAATTTAGGAGAGGAGACCTTCATAGGAACAAATCGAGAAGACAGCCATACCAAATCCCCAACACGAAGTCGGGGACCCACACCGCGGCGGCGGTTGGCAAAACGCTGAGCCTTCTCCTGTGACAACTTTAAGTTGTCCACCACATGATTCCAGATCTGCTGCAACCTATCCACCACGGAATCTACCCCAGGACAGTCAGAAGGCTCCACATGTCCCGAGAAAAAATGAGGATGGAAACCAGAGTTGCAAAAAAATGGCGAAACCAAAGTAGCGGAACTAGCCCGATTATTAAGGGCAAACTCAGCCAACGGCAAGAAGGTCACCCAATCATCCTGATCTGCAGAAACAAAACACCTCAAATAAGCCTCCAGAGTCTGATTAGTTCGCTCCGTTTGTCCATTAGTCTGAGGATGAAAGGCAGACGAAAACAACAAATCAATGCCCATCTTAGCACAAAAGGATCGCCAGAACCTGGAAACAAACTGGGATCCTCTGTCAGACACAATATTCTCAGGAATGCCGTGTAAACGAACCACATTCTGAAAGAACAAAGGAACCAGATCGGAAGAGGAAGGCAGCTTAGGCAAAGATACCAAATGGACCATCTTGGAAAAGCGATCACATACCACCCAGATGACAGACATGCCCTGAGACACCGGAAGATCTGAAATGAAATCCATGGAAATGTGTGTCCAAGGCCTCTTCGGGACAGGCAAGGGCAAGAGCAACCCGCTGGCATGAGAACAGCAAGGCTTAGCTCGAGCACAAGTCCCACAGGACTGCACAAATGACCGCACATCCCGTGACAAGGAAGGCCACCAAAAGGACCTAGCCACCAGATCTCTGGTGCCAAAAATTCCCGGATGCCCTGCCAACACCGAGGAATGAACCTCGGAAATGACTCTGCTGGTCCACTTATCAGGAACAAACAGTCTGTCAGGTGGACAAGAGTCAGGTCTACCAGCTTGAAATCTCTGCAACACACGTCGCAAATCCGGAGAAATGGCTGACAGGATAACTCCCTCTTTGAGAATACCAACTGGTTCTGCGACTCCAGGAGAGTCAGGCACAAAGCTCCTTGAAAGAGCATCAGCCTTCACATTCTTTGAACCTGGTAAATACGAGACCACAAAGTCAAAACGGGAGAAAAACAATGACCAGCGGGCCTGTCTAGGATTCAGGCGTTTAGCAGACTCGAGATACATCAGATTTTTGTGATCAGTCAAGACCACCACACGATGCTTAGCACCCTCGAGCCAATGACGCCACTCCTCAAATGCCCACTTCATGGCTAACAACTCCCGATTGCCAACATCATAATTCCGCTCAGCAGGCGAAAACTTCCTAGAGAAAAAAGCACATGGTCTCATTACAGAGCAACCAGGGCCTCTCTGCGACAAAACGGCCCCTGCCCCAATCTCAGAAGCATCCACTTCAACCTGAAAGGGAAGTGAGACATCAGGCTGGCACAAAACAGGTGCCGAAGTAAACCGGCGCTTCAACTCTTGAAAAGCTTCCACGGCTGCAGGAGCCCAGTTAGCAACATCAGAACCTTTCTTGGTCATATCCGTCAAAGGTTTAACAACGCTAGAAAAATTAGCGATAAAACGACGGTAGAAGTTAGCAAAACCCAAGAACTTCTGAAGACTCTTAACTGACATGGGTTGAGTCCAATCATGAATAGCTCGGACCTTGACTGGGTCCATCTCCACCGCAGAAGGGGAAAAAATAAAACCCAAAAAGGGAACCTTCTGTACTCCAAAGAGACACTTTGAGCCCTTAACAAACAAAGCATTCTCACGCAAAACCTGAAACACCATCCTGACCTGCTCTACATGCGAGTCCCAATCATCAGAAAAAAACAGAATATCATCCAGATAAACAATCATAAATTTATCCAGATACTTCCGGAAAATATCATGCATAAAGGACTGAAACACTGAAGGAGCATTAGAGAGCCCGAAAGGCATCACCAAGTACTCAAAATGACCTTCGGGCGTATTAAATGCAGTTTTCCATTCATCTCCTTGCTTAATGCGCACAAGGTTGTACGCACCACGAAGATCTATCTTGGTGAACCACTTGGCACCTTTAATCCGGGCAAACAAGTCCAACAACAGAGGCAAAGGATACTGAAATTTAACAGTGATTTTATTCAGAAGCCGATAGTCAATACAAGGTCTCAAAGATCCGTCCTTCTTAGCCACAAAAAAGAATCCCGCACCAAGAGGGGAAGAGGATGGACGGATATGCCCCTTCTCCAGAGATTCCTTGATATACGAACGCATTGCGGTATGCTCAGGTACAGACAGATTAAATAATCTTCCCTTAGGAAATTTACTACCTGGAATCAAATCTATAGCGCAGTCACAGTCCCTATGAGGAGGAAGAGCACTGGACCTGGACTCGCTGAATACATCCTGGTAATCAGACAAATACTCAGGAACTTCCGAAGGAGTAGAGGAAGCAATAGACACCGGCGGGGAATCACCATGAATTCCCTGACAGCCCCAACTTGACACAGACATTGCCTTCCAATCCAAGACTGGATTATGGGTCTGTAACCATGGCAGACCCAAAACGACCAAATCATGCATTTTATGCAGAACAAGAAAACGAATCACCTCCCGATGTTCAGGAGTCATGCACATGGTTACCTGTGTCCAAAACTGCGGTTTATTTTCCGCCAATGGCGTAGCATCAATACCTCTAAGAGGGATAGGATTTACCAACGGCTCAAGAACAAAACCACAGCGCTTGGCAAACGACAGATCCGAAAGACTCAGGGCAGCACCTGAATCCACAAACGCCATAACAGGGTAGGAGGACAATGAGCAAATTAAAGTCACAGACAAAATAAATTTAGGTTGTAAATTACCAATGGCGACAGGACTAACAACCCTAGTTAGGCGTTTAGAGCATGCTGATATAACATGTGTAGAATCACCACAGTAAAAACACAACCCATTCTGACGTCTATGATTTTTCCGTTCATTTCTAGTCTGAATTCTACCACATTGCATTAAATCAGGTGTTTGTTCAGACAACACCACCAGAGGATTCGCGGCTTTGCGCTCCCGCAAACGCCGGTCAATTTGAATAGCCAGCGCCATGGAATCATTCAGACCTGTAGGAATGGAGAAACCCACCATCACATTCTTAATGGCTTCAGAAAGGCCATTTCTGAAATTTGCGGCCAGAGCACACTCATTCCACTGAGTAAGCACGGACCATTTCCGAAATTTTTGGCAATACACTTCATCTTCATCCTGACCCTGAGAAATAGCCAGCAAGGCTTTTTCTGCCTGAATTTCAAGATTGGGTTCCTCGTAAAGCAATCCGAGCGCCAGAAAAAACGCATCAATATTTGCCAATGCCGGATCTCCTGGCGCTAGCGAGAAGGCCCAATCCTGAGGGTCGCCCCGTAAGAAAGAGATAACAATTTTTACTTGCTGAGCTGAGTCTCCAGATGAACGGGGTCTCAGAGATAGAAACAATTTACAATTATTCCTGAAATTCCTAAACTTAAATCGGTCTCCAGAGAACAGTTCAGGAATAGGTATTTTAGGTTCAGACATTGGACTACTGGTAACAAAATCTTGTATGCCCTGCACACGAGCAGCAAGCTGATCCACACTTATAATCAAAGTCTGGACATTCATGTCTGCAGCAAGCACAAGCCACTCAGAGGTAAAGGGGAGGAAAAAAGAGAGAAAAGAAAAAAAAACAAAAACTCAGACTTTCCTTTCTTGTAATCCCACTTCTGCAATGCATTAAACATTCAACCTTGGCCTGGCATACTGTTATGACCCCAATGGCAGAGGGTCTCAAAAGTACATACCAAGTCTGCAAACACAAAAAAAACAGCTCTTAGGGCAGTGGTAACTGGGCTGACCATATATCTAATCCTAGCACCACAAATAGCAGCAGCCGGGGAACGTGCCTATGTTGGTTCTAGACGTCTCGCGCCAGCCGGAGAACTAACTAACCCTAGAAGGGAAAAGATAGACCTTTCTTGCCTCCATAGAAAAGACCCCAAAAGTTGGATACAAGCCCCCAACAAATAATAACGGTGAGGTAAGGAGAAAAGACAAACGTAAGAATGAACTAGATATTTAGCAAAGAGAGGCCCACTGACTAATAGCAGAATATAGTAAGATGACTTATACGGTCAGCAAAAACCCTATCAAAATTTCCATGCTGGATATTCAAGAACCCCCGAACCGTCTAACGGCCCGGGGGGAGAACACCAGCCCCCTAGAGCTTCCAGCAAAATCAGGAATCACATTTAGTACAAGCTGGACAAAAAATAAGAGCTATGGAAATAACCAAAAAACAAGGAAGCAGGACTTAGCTTAATTTTGCAAGATCCAGGACCAGCAGACAGGAGCAAACAGAAAGGAACTGATTACAACGATGCCAGGCACAGGACTGAGAATCCAGGAAGTTTATATAGCAACACCCCTGGACTAACGACCCAGGTGGGTGCCAAACTGAGGAAAGACAATCCCAGAGTCATATCACTAGTGACCACAAGAGGGAGCCAAAAAAGTCTAATTCACAACAGGGTCCTCTCTCTTCGGTAGACTGTAAGCTCTTATGGTCAGCAGGGACCTCTCTCTCCTGTTGAGTGTAAGCTCTTATAGTCAGTAGGGTCCTCTCTCTCTTCTGTAGAGTGTAAGCTCTTATGGTCAGCAGGGACCTCGCTCTCTCCTGTAGAGTGTAAGCTCTAATGGTTAGTAGGGTCCTCTCTCTCTCATGTAGAGTGTAAGCTCTTATGGTCAGCAGGGACCTCTCTCTCTCTTGTAGAGTATAAGCTCTTATGGTCTTATGATCTCTCTATTTCTCTTTACCTCTCCTCTTATGGTGAGTGGAGTCCTCTCTCTCTTCTACCCCATGTGTATTTTCTAAGCAATTGAAAGGTTTCCAGTATTGAGATTTGCACAAATAAATTTTTTTCAAATACAGTTTTTGGCAAAATTTTTAGAAGTTGGTGATTTTGAATTTCAAAAGATCTGCCCATCTTTAGTTGCAATGCACTGACTGTTTGACTGGCAGGTCAGTGCAGCTGACAGCAAGAATGTTTTCTCAACTGTCAGGTACAGAAGGAGGTGCCAGTATCAGCACAGACTTAGGAAGAGCTTGTTGCTGATGTAGGAGTGTGTAGTGATGTTGCAATGCTTTGCCATACTGCTGATAGGAGGGGCAAAGGAGAGCTAATTAAAGTTTGGCACCAAGTAGGCAAAGAGTGGATGGTAATCGCATGGTGTTAAGTGGACCTATGGTTAGCCTATGCAGACTAAAAAACTTAAGGCCTGTTTATTGAAGGAGAGTTGGTGAGCTGGTTGGCAGAGTGGTCTTGTTCCAGGCAGAGACATACTCTAACAAAGGTGCGAATTGTGCAGCTACACAAGGGCCTGATGGGTGGGTGAACCGACTGTCATATTAAAAGCAGCTTCTTATTTTCTATTAGATTGCATGTGAGGGACTTAGCTAATAAATTTCATAGTTAATAATTACTGGTGGATTATTGTGTAGAAATGAATTAGAGAGTGCTCCCTGAAAAACTACAGAATAACAAGTGGCCCATACACTGTTATTAATTGGGGGCCCTGTGTTGTCACTGGCCACCATCTGGCTTGTTCATTGAGGGAGCATTGGTGGGCTAGAGGCCAGAAGAACCTTGACAATACAATAAAGGGGATGTGCTTGAGTGTGTGATGTGAGGCCTATGGAGGTATTGATCAGTGAGTTGAATGGTGTTTTTTTAAGAGACCCATTTGGAGAAGGTTGTCCTTTTTATCCTGTCAAGAAAGGTCTAGATCACATGTTAGAGTTAAGTCTGGTAGGACAACTGGATGGGTTAACTGCTGCTCAACTTGTGGGTGGCTAAAACTGAGTTTAAGTTGGGTCTGTATCAGACATCAGCCTGGGAAGGAGTGGTGAGCAGCAGATACTGCTGCTATGGTTCAGTTTGAGGTGTAGTGGACTGAACAGGAACATGATAGGAAGAAAGGTTTGTTAAAGAAGGGATTTTAAGACTAGGCCAAGACCAGTAGTGCAGAAAGCTGTGATGTAAATTTAAACTGGGAATTATTGTTTAACTGTGATGATGTGAAACAAACACCATCCTGAGGTCTGTGTGACGTAACATTGTCCTGAAGCCCTTGTAAAAATCAACACTGGCCGTAAAAAAAAGTCCTCATCTGATGTATATTGAAATCTGCTCAGTTTGTATTTCGAATTTTTAAGCAATAGTAGTATCTACAGTTAACTGCAACTAACAAGTTATTGCACCTATATGAGATTTGTAACCATCAAGCGTGTTCTTCCACTGCTGTCTGATGAAAGAAGAAAAGGGACCAGGTGAGGATTCAGCTGCATTGTTTTATTCATATATGTAACATAATGTGCCCTTGGTAGAGTAGCACTTGTGGAGATACTCAATATATATCACAATCTACCACTTGTGCATCCTAGGCCTTGCACTAGAGAGTGAAACACAACCACAACAATCAAGCTCTAGTGACTTGCATGAGATTTATAACCAACAAGTGTGTTCTGCCAGTGCTATGTGAAAAAAAGGAGAGGGAAAAAAAACCATGTTAGCCCTTGTCTGCATAGTCATATACAGATATGCAAATTTACATGCCCCTGATAGAGTAGCGCTAGAGTCAAAATCCACTGTATTGCACGGCAATCTACCACTTGTGCAGCCCAGGCCTTAAACTACAGAGTGAATCACATCAAACAAGCTCTAGTGCCTTGTATGAGATTAGTAACCAACAAGTGGGTTCTGCCCAGGGCCGGACTGGCCATCTGGCAATTCTGGCAAATGCCAGAAGGGCCTGTCTGGTCATGGGCTGCCTTGTTTGCTATGGTATTAACAGAATCTGTGTTCTCAAGATACCCATACTGTTAAAAGTTGTGATGGAGCACAAAGTCTCTGACTCCATCACTTACCCCATCAGGCCACGGGTATCATTAGAAATATTGGTCTAGAAAATCTTCCTTTCCTTCACCCAGAGCAATATTAGTAATATATCCCATCTGGTTCATGGGGACGGGGACAACATGGGCCTGTGTTATTTCAAATGCCAGGGCTGAATTTCAGCCCCAGTCCACAGCTGGTTCTGCCAGTGCTATGTAAAGAAAGAAGAAGAAAAAAGGACCATGTGAGGCCTTGGCTGCATTGTCAAATACACATATATAAGTTTATGTGGCCCTGGTAGAGTAGCACTAGCTGCGAAACCCACTATATTGCACAGCAATATTCCTCTTGTGGAGTGTAGGACTTGCGCTTTCATTGTAAGGGGAATCTTTTCAAATCTGAAAGGAAAAACTCCTGCAATTCAACTCTTGACAATCTGATGATATATTGACATCAGAATCCTTAAGATTTGTTCTACGCTTCATTAACTTCTGTCTTCCATTAAATATATTTCATTTTTATTTCTTTTGCAGACTGTACCTTTTTCTAAAAGTATCCAGGTCCCAAAGCAAGTGAAGGGTAAGTGTCTGACTCCACATTTCTTCAGTCTTCTAACCTCTTATGACTAGAGTTTCTCCTGATTTATCTATCACCTTTTGTAGCTACTATGAAATACAATCTGTAGAAATGATAATTATGTTGAGTAGGAAACTGTTACGTAGTTTGGCCTTTGTTACAGAAACAATCTAGGAAGGAGCACAATGTCCTGCTGGGCTTACTTTTTCTGTGCAACAAAACTATTGACCATGACTGGTACTGTTCAGTACAATGCAGTGGATGGGGAATGGATGGTTTTGCATCAAGTTGGTGACCTTGATAGATATCTGCACAGTATTGAAAACTAAGCGCCAACCAAAAAAGTGGAGGCACCTAGTCAACCAAATGGGGTGCTGTCTTGGATGCACAGCACCTGCAAATAAATCTCATTAGGCAACGTTCCCACAATGAGTTCTTGTGAATTTTTTACTCTGCGTATTTTCGAAAATGCAAGCAACCTATTTTACTTAATGGGTGCAGAAATGGTGCAGAAAATCTACAATATCAAAAACTGACCAAAAGATAATCGTGGGAATGTAGTTTAGGGGTGTTAGAATGAGTAGAGATTACCTTCAAATGAATGTTAAACATTTGTGTATTCTGAAGTGCGTCCTCTCACCTAACATGGTAACAAGATAGCAAAGAAGTTACGGCAGGTGCATATCTTCAATATTTGCAGCATTTTTCAGTGAATTTTTTCATTAGTAAAAAATCTATGTATGTTACAGTACCAGCAAATGAACGAGATTTTAGAAATCACATGCCCACGCTACTTATTTTTTCCTTACATATTTGATCCATCAATTCATTTTTACAAATCTACATTATGTCAATTCTTTCAGCGTTTTTCACCCATTCAAAGAAATACAAATAAAAACACATCAAGTATTATACGTGGCATTTTTTCTGATAAAAGAAGTGTTTTAATGCAGAAAAATCCACTGCAACTGTGGTGTATGGCAATCCCATGCCCATTGATGGCCAAATCCAAGTGGAGAATTGATGAAAAAAATGACTGCACTGCTCACTCTATTCACTTCAATGGCAGCAACCATTATTTGGGACCAGAGTGATATGTTACGTCTCAAATTGTAATTTTCTGTATGCACAATACTGACACTACAAATCCTGATGACTACAAAACTCATATTTTTCCTCTTATTTTTAGTGCTGGAGAAAGGCAAAAACCTTGCCGTAAAGACAGTAAATGTCAAGGAATACGATGAAAAATTTATTGAGATTGCTGAGCTGTACAACAACCAGGTGGAAAGTTACACAAGTATGAAAGAATCTTTATCCCAACTTAACGAAGTCAATGATTCTGCCGACCTTACCAGTTGTATACAGAAAATAAAGGAAAAGTACAGTAAGTGTAAATACTGAATCATATCATACAAAATGATTCTGGAGCTCACCACCTCCCTCCCTATCTAATCTCCAAAGATCTTGGAATCAGAGCGAGAGTCATTGTAATAAAAAATGTGAGCGTACATAGGTTGGGGAAAACCTAACCCTTTCATGGGGCGTCAACACACCAGGAAAGGACTAGATCTACCCCAAAATACATTACAATTACCTTTCATGAGCATCACTCTTCATACTAATCATTTCAAAGCCCACTTTTCCTTTAAGGTGACTTTTTAAAATAAAGTGTCAAATATATACATTGAGAAGAATACAATTTCCAGCCATTAAATGACTTACATATTAAATGTTTCAATTTACCCCTCTGCAAAGTCTTTAATTTTCAGTTGTTTCTGAGTTAGTGGGTAGAGACTATCTGCTATGATATCATCCATAACTTGCACACACAGACATGAGGGAGTCCTACTCTCCTGCCTGTATCTAACCCATGTTCAGAAGTAGCAGCATGAAACACTTTATAAAGATGTACTGAACAGTGTAGATGTGAATCCAGCTCTGTAATGAGCTAAAAGCAACAGCAGAGTCTGTGTGTATCTATGTATGTCTCAAAGTCACTCTGTTTTCACCTTCAATAAACAGCTGTAGCCTGATCCCACAGTGAGTTGGCAGGTCTTCATATCTTGAGCAAAATGGCCTTTACTAAAATTTCAGACTGAATTATGAGTTTAAGGGGCATGGAGAAAAGAAGAAATGGTTCATAGTTGAAGAAAGAAGCAGATCTCTCTGATAAGATGTACTACAAACATTTTTTTTTTTGCTTGCACTATTACGGTAATTTGTGCAAAGTTTGTTGAGTTGACAACTACCATTTATTGATGGTGGCACCCAGAACGCTGTACTTTTTCCTTCTGTTATTCTCAACAAAATGAAAACAAGGTTACAAAATTACTTTCTTGAAAAAAAAAATTTGATGAATGACTAGTGCAATGCAAGGTATCTGAGGCTTACATTTTGATAGCAATGCCAATAACCATGTGTTCTTGGCAGGAAGCTGCTGCTCTTCATTTCTTACTCTTCAATAATTAGTTAGAAGAGATCTATATTTATTTTCACTTTTTATTTGAAGGTATGTTTTTCGATCTAATGGGCAACATGGCAGTATCATAATTTTTCATAAGGGACCCTTTCAGACTTTTTCAATTTTTCCTCATCCCACTCCAGTTTACTGACTATATTTTGTTGGTGGTGTGTGCAAATCAAAACCATCTCGCTAGCCATAAATCTCTCCGGCCAGTCACAGAAAGAGGCAAACATGTGGCCAAAATACATAGGACTCTTAAACAAACCCGCATTAAAAAAAATAAACCAGCAGCCTGCAGAGTTCTAGGCGAATCATGAGGCAATTCCATTAGGTTATGGTCTAATACACGAAGGAGAACGCTCTAACCGGTTGACTAATTAATTATACAAAGTGATTGAAAAGACAGAGGCCTCAGGGTAGATAACATAGGCAGCAGCCTTTTCCCAATATTTCCCCAGATAAGTACCTGTTCATCATACATAAAGTTGCAGGCATACTATATGCAAATTCAATTTTAAGGAATTGGCCAGTAGACAATGGTTATTTTTTTGGAAAGCGCTTTAGTTAAAAGAAATGTAGTCTATTTAAAAAAAAAAACATGAATACTCAAACTGAATGATACCTGACAGCTACTGTTTCCATCCTCAATTATCTCTTCTTCCTGATCCCATCTTAACACAATGGAAATGCTGATCAGCCAAAAAATGGCTGAGGCAGGTCACAACAGTAGCTGATTGGCCAAGCAGACATTTCTGGTGTACCTAGATGTACACCAGAAGTAGAAGTAGAAACCAGTGGGGACTGGGTAACTTGTGGAAGATTGGTTAAAGTAAAAAATTCAATTAATTCTTAATTAGTTAATTAAGAGTTAATTCTTTAAAAAAAAAACAGTTTGAACCAGGGCCGGACTGGGACTAAAATTCAGCCCTGGCATTTGAAGTCACACAGGCCCACTTGTCACATGGTGACTGTATAATATCTTTGTACACTTGTAGGCTACAAGAAGTGAGGGGAGTGTAACACGACTATATAACATATAATTACAGCTGTATCCAGCATTACAGCTCAGCCCCCATAGAATGTAATACAGCACAGCCCCCAAAGAATGTAATACAGCCAGCCCCCATAGACTAGAATACAGCACAGCCCCATAGAATGTAATGCAGCACAGCCCCCATAGAATGTAATGCAGCACAGCCCCCATAGAATGTAATGCAGCACAGCCCCCATAGAATGTAATGCAGCACAGCCCCCAAAGAATGTAATACAGCCAGCCCCCATAGACTATAATACAGCACAGCCCCATAGAATGTAATGCTGCACAGCCCCCATAGAATGTAATGCAGCACAGCCCCCATAGAATGTAATGCAGCACAGCCTCCATAGAATGTAATGCAGCACAGCCCCCATAGAATGTAATACAGCCAGCCCCCATAGAATGTAATACAGCCAGCCCCCATAGAATGTAATGCAGCACAGCCCCCATAGAATGTAATGCAGCCAGCCCCCATAGAATGTAATACAGCCAGCCCCCATAGATTATAATACAGCACAGCCCCATAGAATGTAATGCTGCACAGCCCCCATAGAATGTAATGCAGCACAGCCCCCATAGAATGTAATGCAGCACAGCCCCCATAGAATGTAATGCAGCACAGCCTCCATAGAATGTAATGCAGCACAGCCCCCATAGAATGTAATACAGCCAGCCCCCATAGAATGTAATACAGCCAGCCCCCATAGACTATAAAACAGCACAGCCCCATAGAATGTAATGCTGCACAGCCCCCATAGAATGTAATACAGCACAGCCCCCATAGAATGTAATACAGCCAGCCCCCATAGACTATAATACAGCACAGCCCCATAGAATGTAATGCTGCACAGCCCCCATAGAATGTAATGCAGCACAGCCCCCATAGAATGTAATGCAGCACAGCCCCATAGAATGTAATACAGCCAGCCCCCATAGAATGTAATACAGCCAGCCCCCATAGAATGTAATGCAGCACAGCCCCCATAGAATGTAATGCAGCACAGCCCCCATAGAATGTAATGCAGCCAGCCACCATAGAATGTAATGCAGCCAGCCACCATACAATATAATGCAGCACAGCCCCATAGAATGTAATGCAGCACAGCCCCCATACAATATAATGCAGCACAGCCCCATAGAATGTAATGCAGCACAGCCCCATAGAATGTAATGCAGCACAGCCCCCATACAATATAATGCAGCACAGGCCCATAGAATGGAATGCAGCACAGCCCCATAGAATATAATGCAGCACAGGCCCATAGAATATAATGCAGCACAGGCCCATAGAATACAATGCAGCACAGGCCCATAGAATGGAATGCAGCACAGCCCCATAGAATATAATGCAGCACAGCCCCATAGAATATAATGCAGCACAGCCCCATAGAATATAATGCAGCACAGGCCCATAGAATGGAATGCAGCACAGCCCCATAGAATATAATGCAGCACAGCCCCATAGAATAAAATGCAGCACAGGCCCATAGAATATAATGCAGCACAGCCCCATAGAATGTAATGCAGCACAGCCCCCATACAATATAATGCAGCACAGGCCCATAGAATGGAATGCAGCACAGCCCCATAGAATATAATGCAGCACAGGCCCATAGAATATAATGCAGCACAGGCCCATAGAATATAATGCAGCACAGGCCCATAGAATGGAATGCAGCACAGCCCCATAGAATATAATGCAGCACAGCCCCATAGAATATAATGCAGCACAGCCCCATAGAATATAATGCAGCACAGGCCCATAGAATATAATGCAGCACAGCCCCATAGAATGTAATGCAGCACAGCCCCATAGAATGTAATGCAGCACAGCCCCCATACAATATAATGCAGCACAGGCCCATAGAATGGAATGCAGCACAGCCCCATAGAATATAATGCAGCACAGCCCCATAGAATATAATGCAGCACAGGCCCATAGAATATAATGCAGCACAGCCCCATAGAATGTAATGCAGCACAGCCCCCATACAATATAATGCAGCACAGGCCCATAGAATGGAATGCAGCACAGCCCCATAGAATATAATGCAGCACAGGCCCATAGAATATAATGCAGCACAGGCCCATAGAATATAATGCAGCACAGGCCCATAGAATGGAATGCAGCACAGCCCCATAGAATATAATGCAGCACAGCCCCCTAGAATATAATGCAGCACAGCCCCATAGAATATAATGCAGCACAGGCCCATAGAATATAATGCAGCACAGCCCCATAGAATGTAATGCAGCACAGCCCCATAGAATGTAATGCAGCACAGCCCCCATACAATATAATGCAGCACAGGCCCATAGAATGGAATGCAGCACAGCCCCATAGAATATAATGCAGCACAGGCCCATAGAATATAATGCAGCACAGGCCCATAGAATGGAATGCAGCACAGCCACATAGAATATAATGCAGCACAGCCCCATAGAATATAATGCAGCACAGCCCCATAGAATATAATGCAGCACAGGCCCATAGAATATAATGCAGCACAGGCCCATAGAATGGAATGCAGCACAGCCCCTTAGAATATAATGCAGCATAGCCCCATAGAATATAATGCAGCACAGGCCCATAGAATATAATGCAGCACAGGCCCATAGAATGGAATGCAGCACAGGCCCATAGAATGGAATGCAGCACAGGCCCATAGAATACAATGCAGCACAGGCCCATAGAATATAATGCAGCACAGGCCCATAGAATGGAATGCAGCACAGCCACATAGAATATAATGCAGCACAGCCCCATAGAATATAATGCAGCACAGCCCCATAGAATGTAATGCAGCACAGCCCCATAGAATGTAATGCAGCACAGCCCCCATACAATATAATGCAGCACAGGCCCATAGAATGGAATGCAGCACAGCCCCATAGAATATAATGCAGCACAGGCCCATAGAATATAATGCAGCACAGGCCCATAGAATGGAATGCAGCACAGCCACATAGAATATAATGCAGCACAGCCCCATAGAATATAATGCAGCACAGCCCCATAGAATATAATGCAGCACAGGCCCATAGAATATAATGCAGCACAGGCCCATAGAATGGAATGCAGCACAGCCCCTTAGAATATAATGCAGCACAGCCCCATAGAATATAATGCAGCACAGGCCCATAGAATATAATGCAGCACAGGCCCATAGAATGGAATGCAGCACAGGCCCATAGAATGGAATGCAGCACAGGCCCATAGAATACAATGCAGCACAGGCCCATAGAATATAATGCAGCACAGGCCCATAGAATGGAATGCAGCACAGCCCCATAGAATATAATGCAGCACAGCCCCATAGAATATAATGCAGCACAGCCCCATAGAATATAATGCAGCACAGGCCCATAGAATGGAATGCAGCACAGGCCCATAGAATGGAATGCAGCACAGGCCCATAGAATACAATGCAGCACAGGCCCATAGAATATAATGCAGCACAGGCCCATAGAATGGAATGCAGCACAGCCCCATAGAATATAATGCAGCACAGGCCCATAGAATACAATGCAGCACAGGCCCATAGAATATAATGCAGCACAGGCCCATAGAATGGAATGCAGCACAGGCCTATAGAATGGAATGCAGCACAGGCCCATAGAATACAATGCAGCACAGGCCCATAGAATATAATGCAGCACAGGCCCATAGAATGGAATGCAGCACAGCCCCATAGAATATAATGCAGCACAGGCCCATAGAATATAATGCAGCACAGGCCCATAGAATGGAATGCAGCACAGCACCATAGAATATAATGCAGGAGAGGCCCATAGAATGGAATGCAGCCAGCCCCATAGAATATAATGCAGCAGAGGCCCATAGAATGGAATGCAGCCAGCCCCATAGAATATAAGGCAGCACAGGCCCATAGAATGGAATGCAGCACAGCCCCATAGAATATAATGCAGCAGAGGCCCATAGAATGGAATGCAGCCAGCCCCATAGAATACAATGCAGCACAGGCCCATAGAATGGAATGCAGCACAGCCCCATAGAATATAATGCAGCAGAGGCCCATAGAATGGAATGCAGCCAGCCCCATAGAATATAATGCAGCAGAGGCCCATAGAATGGAATGCAGCCAGCCCCATAGAATATAATGCAGCAGAGGCCCATAGAATGGAATGCAGCCAGCCCCATAGAATATAATGCAGCAGAGGCCCATAGAATGGAATGCAGCCAGCCCCATAGAATATAATGCAGCAGAGGCCCATAGAATGGAATGCAGCCAGCCCCATAGAATATAATGCAGCAGAGGCCCATAGAATGGAATGCAGCCAGCCCCATAGAATATAATGCAGCAGAGGCCCATAGAATGGAATGCAGCCAGCCCCATAGAATATAATGCAGCAGAGGCCCATAGAATGGAATGCAGCCAGCCCCATAGAATATAATGCAGCAGAGGCCCATAGAATTGAATGCAGCCAGCCCCATAGAATATAATGCAGCACAGCCCCATAGAATGGAATGCAGCACAGCCCCCCCCCAATAGCTCCACAATCCAGTCATCACTCATTGATAAAAAAAAAACAAAAAACACTCTACTCACCTTTCCTCCTGCCCTGCGCTGCTCTGGTCTCAGCAGTCGCAGTCTGCCCGCCCGGTCACACAGCAGGTGCGCGATGATATGACGTCATCGCGCACCCGCAATGTCAGCGGCAGGCAGAGCGGGGATTGATGGGAGAGGAAGCATCAGCAGACGCTCTCTCCTCCATCATTGCATTCAACTGTACTGGTGTCTATGACGCCGGTATAGTTGAATGCGGGGCCGGGAGTGCGCCGACAGCGGGGAGAGTGTGCGGACAGCGGCACACTAGAGCGGCCCACAACTGCCACCGGCCCTTCTGGCATTTGCCATAACTGCCCGATGGCCAGTCCGGCCCTGGTTTGAACCCTTGAAAAAATGAACTCAACTGGACCAAACATTTGGCTTTCTAATTGCCAATATTGAAGGACCTGTAGCGTTCCTACTACCCGGATGTTGAGATATCGCTGCTGCTCCCTTGTCCACTTTTGAGTCCAAATTGACACAAAGGTGGACTTTTTTTCCCCTCCTTATGTTGGTGTCATGTATAAAGGTGGCTGCGTGTCTTACAGAAAATGTGTCTGGCTTAGCTATTAAAATTAGCAAGCAAGCCTCCTTTACGCACAACGCTGGTCATGTTCTGACATAAGGAAGGGCATGATGCTTTCTCTTGTGTTGGCACCAAACCACAAGTTGAGCCTTGAGGAACATCTCAGCAGCTTTCTTAGTTTTACTATAGTCAGGTTACGTCAGCAGTAGGGAATGGACTACATAAAAAAATAACCTATAGTGATCTCCTTAACTCTCCATCACTCCAATGACACCACTTCATCTTTTCTTTTTTTAATTTAACTTATTTCATTTTCTTGGCAACAGTTTTTTAAATTCTGGAAAACCCGTATATGCTGGACAACCCCTTAAATATAAAGTTAAAGTGCAATAAATTCCCAGCATGCTACTTTACATATATTCCGTTACACCTTAGATCTTATAAGTTTCTGCTCTTCCTTTGCAGGCAACTATAACATCCAGATACAAATGAAAGGATACAACTTTAATCTACTTGTGGAACCGACTGAAGATATCCCAGAAAACTTACAGGAATCACAGAAACTAATAAAAGAGCTGAGCAGGACAACCAAAGTTCTTATTGGAAGCCAGACCAAGCTGGGGGGCATGGTGTTTTCTTCGTCTCAGAAACAAGAAGAAATGGCTAACAAAATAAAGGAGGTCAATCCTGGATATCTGGACCAGATACGTCTGGTGGAAAACCTAGAAGAGAACATGAAGAACATAGAGAAAGCTAAACTATTGTCCACCAAGTATGAAGAAGAAGCCAGCGAGGTTCTTAGGAACATTGCCCATATTGCAGGTGCTGCCATCTGAAATAACACTATGTATCTTATACATTTGTACTTTCTGCTTCAATTCAAGTGGATGACTTCCAATTCTTGGAAAATATGAGTGAATTGAAGATACAATGGTAGCACCACTGGGACACTGAGAAATATTTGTGCCAACACTGGCTGATGTTGGTCATTCCAAATATGAATTTCTGATCTACTGCAATAGGAACACGATGGTCTAAAGCCTCACTATAATGCATCTGATCAGTCAAAGATATTATACAACGCTAAGGCTTTAGACAAATAAAGGATGTAAAGCCACTATATGGTGAAATCCGATCTCAATATGAAACTTTCACACTTAATTTCAGTAATTTTTGTAATAACTACAACAATTATGTAATATAATCTGTATTAAATGAAAATAGATATATAATAATTTATTGGCCATATTAAAAACCATTGGTGTTGGCATAGTCCCTATATTTCAGTGAGTACCTACAAGTCAGTTATCATTTACCAGTGGCCATCTCACTTGGTGGGTTGGAAGTAAGGGGACCCCACCCAATAGTTATGAGTGGAAAAAGGTTGGAAATATGTCTATTGACCATTTATAGCATATCCTGTGCAGCAGGGAATAACCCTTTTAATTTCATGGAGGATTGACTGACAGGGCAAAATTATATTCTAAAGTGAGGACATTTCCATGTAGGTAGCTTGCCCTAAGAAAAATCATAATCTGTTTTCTTGACGTGATCTAGATGGCTAAAAAAGTTCTTTAAAGCTCTATGCAAAATAAGTACTTGGTACACCATGTGTGGGGCCACAAGGTCCAGAGCATTATCCATCAGTCAGTCAGGCTGGCCAGCTTTGTCCAGCACTTTCTTTATTGACAGCGTTGGCTTTTTGACAACATTGCCCCAACTGATATCCCACGCATGTGCATCTCTCAGAATATGTGCAAAACAGCCTTTCTTGTAGACTTGGCCATCGGCTACCTGTTCTGCACGTTCATCAACACTATGGGGATGTGCGCATGCCAATCATGTGCATTTCTGTCAATCTTGTATAAGGATTCTTTTTTACACATGACTCGCCATTCAGTCCCTTTTTTTAATTAGGCTTAAACCATACTTACAAACTGGCCCAATGTCCAGGAGGCTCCTGGAAAAAGTTAAGACCTCATTGTCTCTTGGAACAGTTAGTATATCTTTTGGCATATGCTGAATCCTCCTGAAACTTGAGCGTAAAGTTGGAATACAAATGATTATTTAAGGTGCAGGAAATTTGGATGTTGTCAACAAAAGAGCTGAGTAACTGTCCTTTACGTCTACCTCTAGTCCTGATCATTTTTATTCCTGTTACTGCATTCATCTCTGGTGGTAACATCTCATACATCCCTGAGTCTTATCTATGGTTTATGACTTTCACATTTGTCTGCTCCTTGATACCACTTTCATCTAGTCTTCAGGTGTGACCATGAATTGAGAATTGATTGGTCAGGTGCTACTTTTATGTTTGAACATAAAACAACTGTTTGGGCAAACAACTCCAGGGCCTCTGTTGGTCTACAAATGTGAATCCCACCGTTTGCTTTCATTGCTTTCATTGTAGGCTTCCTCAAGGCATGGATAGTAAGCTAGCATGGTGGTGAGCAGTAGACTAGTGGTCATCATTGCACCATCATAATGGAGACTACATGCTGTCCATTGTTTGCTCTGGTTTCCTTTGGCTGTCTACCTCCCACATACCAAAACATATACAGTTGAGTTGACCATCTGAGACATAAGCTTTAATCATGTAGAAGGAAGCCCAGAAGGACAGTATTTTCCAATCTCTAGGTGTAAAAAGTACAGATGTTCATCACAATGCTCTGTATATTTGCTCAGTGAATAATGTATCTTTTTAGTGTACATATACCATATTTTCGGTGTGACTTGTTCTGTGAGTTTCCATGCAGTCTGTCTGGTTTTTGCTATTTCAATTAAATGCTATTTTATGGCCCATGTGTCTTCCCTGAAAAGAAATTCCTGCAAGGATTTTTTTTTTTTAAGTAAAGATGAATTCCTTTAGATCACAAAGTTGGAAACTGCTAGTCGATAATCCAGTCACATAGAAAAGTCACAAAGGTCGGAAACCTCGGAATAAATCAATGTTCTTTGTTTAAGCAGGTGTTTTTGTCCTTTTTGGATTCTTAAATTGTCCATTACATGGCAGACTAATTTAATTATGCAATCCTTCAGATAGGAACACACTTTAAAACACTTACTTTAAAACAAAAAAAAATCATTCTAAAATTGCGTCCTGTCAATAGAAATGCACTGAGTAGCTGGAAAATATAATCAAAATCATATTAACTAGTAGTCATGGATGTGAAGTTGACAGATAAATACTGTAGTCAAGGTGCCCATATTCTAAACACTGCAACTAAGTTTGATTGACATTCTTAAGAAAATCAGATAACATCTTCCGCCTCCTTAAGGTACCGTCACACTCAGCGACGCTGCAGCGATATAGACAACGAGTCGACCTAAACTAGAGCGTCGCTGTTTAGGTCGCTGTAGAGACGTCAAACACAGCAGCTCCACAACGATGCAGGAACGATCCTGTGACGTAGCGGTGACTCACTTATCGTTCTCACAGGTCATTAGCTCCATGTTTAACATGTGGCCAAGATTGGCTGCCAATCCAGGACCACACAGCTGGGCGCGAGATGCGCCGCTGACCCCCAGACCCAGGATAGTACAGGACAGCTCTGCAAGCTGAAACCCCCGCAGCCTACCTTAAACAGGACTCCTCTACTTATCTCATAGGAGCCACCATTGGATTTACAAGGTTATGCCTTAAAAGGACCATTGTCTTGCCTTCTAACACTGCCACACCTTTATATGGGTACCAAAAGAGTTAAGTAACCCCATGAATAAGACCCGGGAGGGTCGAAACGTCGGGTTCCTTTCTACATACTATCACAGTGGCAATTGTTGTTCCTTTTTTTGTGTGTAAATAAATTTGGCATATCCCCTTTTTCACATCATATCAACTTTGAGTGTGCGGTACTTTTTTCTCTACTAGGTGTGAATACTGCACATGCGCTGAATGCAGCCCCGCCAGGGCTTCCTTCCTATATGGCTGTCATGACTACTCAACTGATTTTACTTCTATGACTGCTAGTAAGTAGAAATGAGCAAATAAAGTTGAGAGAAATTGAATTATACTTGAATTTTGCAAATTCCCCAAATTGAGGATTTTTTGTAATTCGCTTCCTTGAAGATTCAGCACTATAAGTATAACTGTGTTTGTTATTTTTAAATAAAAAAAGTAAAATTGTGGGATTTTTTTTTATTTCAAATAAAGGACTTTATTCTGGCTTTGTGTTTATTTACAATTTAACTATAGGATTAGTAATGGATAAGTGTATTATAGATACCTCTCCATTACTAAGCTTGATGTCACCGGACAATACAAAGGTGACATGAACCCCACAAATATGAACCCCTCTTGCCTCCTCCACATGGCAAGTGTGAAGAGACAGGAAAAGAGCCAGAATACATGTGCCTTTTTTGGGTGGCTGCAGACTGTTATTTTTTGGTTGGGGGGCAATATTCATGGCCCTTTACCAGCCCCCAGCTGTCTGCTTTAACTTGGTTGGCTGTCAAACATGTGGGGGAAACCAAGCTGTTTTTTTTTTAATATTTATTTAAATAATTTAAAAAAACAGTGTGTGACCCCTCTATTCTTGGTAACCGGCCATGATAAAGCTGAAAGCTGAGGATTGCTGCCAGCAGCTGTCAATTTTGCCATGCTGGTTATCAAAAATACAGGGGAACTCACGCCATATTTTTTAAATGTATTTATTAGGGGCAGCAGGCATAGGCTGATGGAAGTAGTAGACCCCTCAGCTGATGCCAGTGACCGGAGGTAACCTTTTTATGCCCAATTACAGCTGCAGGCTCACACTGTCATTTGACAGCATGGGAACCACAGATCTCTGACCGGCGGGATGATTTTACTGCTGATCAGAGGCATTGTTTGCCGCACTCTTATGCACATGACAGCATGAGAAACACCCGGTGTTTGTTGTGCCAAACCCAAACAGTAACACGGACTTCCTGATGATTTCCATGTTCAAGGTCCGTGGACGAACAGAAGGTGTTCGGACCCTGAACTATTTATGTTTGGGTTCGCCCATCTCTAGTTAAGATCTTTCATAGGTTTTAGAGGTTTTAACTGCAGAGGCAAAGGAAGGGGATTTAGGTTAAGCCAGTAGTGACTCAAAGGGGATAAAGGCTAGTGTAAGGCCATGTGGTCTCTCTCTGTTATGCACAGTGGGGACCATGTGAAGTAACGTGCTTTAAGGACCAAGGTGTCAGGTTACAGCCCATGCCCCCTTGCGGCCCAGCATACCCATGATCTAACATCACTTGATAATTGACATATATTCTGCTTGTATCTTTTGTTCTACCACTATCTGTATTTGCATATCTGACCATTGTATGGTGTAACCATAATGTACATAATGTATTGTCTAGTGTGCTCTTAAGGCAATTAAATATATAATTTAACCTTGGGCTGCTCTTTTATCTTGATCCATGAATCCACATGTTAGTTTCTCGTTTTAACTTTCTATGCAACCGAGGCTGGTTTCTGGCCCAATATAATCCCTTTAATGGACTGGGTTTATATCTAACAAGGAACTGGTGGCAGTCCTACTGGGCTGGCAGCACTCTGTTTTACTAGTGCTAGTGAGAGGGGTCTCTCATCCTGTGAAGGTTGTGAGCAAATGTGGTGCCATGTCAGTGACTGCGGGAGCCACATCCTTTCACTCCCCGTGCCTCCCTAGACCTGTGTCCAGGGGATGCGTGTGTAAAACTTCACCAGTATTAGCAAAATGTTTAATTATCCTATCACAAAACGTTGGAAGATAAGCCATGGTATCATTTTTGTGGATATATTATCTCCCTTTTTACTTCTGAATGTCATCCATGTTTCATACCTACAAGCTCTTTATGACAGCGTTAGTGCACTGAGGAAACATTGTGGACTTCTGGGCATGGGACAGCTGAACAACATGAAGTATATATATGCATTATATAGCTAAGGTATTAATTTTATGATTTATTTTCTTTCCTGTCTGCATAACAGTCTTTTACTAGTCCAGGGGGAGACTTTGTTCAGACGCCTGCAGTTTTGCAATTTACATTTTTTTTCTCGCTGTGGGTTCTTACTGAAATTTGATGTAGATTTAGTTAAAATGATAAATGAAAACACGCAGCAGTGAGGAGACGAGGGAAGACATGTGCCATCTGTAAAGATTTACCGCTAATCTGTCTATTACACATGTACGGAGACTGGGTAATATATACAATGGCGCACGGATATCCAACATACACATGTACAGGGTTTTGTATTATGGTAGAACGGTTTCCAGTATGTATATATAGTCTGTAGTTCCAGTGGAAAAGATCTCCAAAAGTAAAATTGACACATTGCAGAACCACTTTTGCCATATGTGATATATACCCAATGGGACATAATGGTTCTCAATAACGGAAGAACATTTAATTGGAGATGCCCCCAGTGAAGAGAAATTGGCAGACATCCCACTAGGTATTTAGATCTTCTTTCCTCTGGATTAACATGGCTCATTTATCTGTATACAGGAATAACTGACACAACAACCACTATTACTGGATTATAGGGGCATGATATCATGCTCTTTTACAGTACGATGCAACATTTTTAGGCAGGTGGTTAAAAAACCAGTACAGAATGCATACCAAAAATAAAAGTGTTAATTGTTATCAATGTAAAGTGAGCAAAAAAATAGAGAAGTTAAATCAAATCAATATTTGGTGACGCTGAAGACAGTTCTTAATGGGTCATTGTTCTGTTGCAGAATACATTTGGAGTCAATCAGACGTCTCCATGATGGCATTACATAATTGATACATATCTACCTGTATTTCTCAGCATTAGAGCAGACGACCATATTTTTTGTCCGAGTGCGATGCGACAAAACTTCTGATCACATTCGGGACAATGTTTTTCTATGGGGCGGTGCACATGTCCGATTTTTTCCATGGTCAAATTATGTCCGAGGAAAAAATCACAGCAAACACGGTTTGCATCTAATGTTCATATCGCACTCGGCCATGCAAGTCCCTGAGTTCGTAGAAAAAATAAAACTGAACTCGGATGACATCTGAGTACATTCCGATTTTTACAAACTGACAGAGTGGAGAAGATGGAGAAATGTTTTCTTCTCATCAGAGAAAATTGGATCACACCGTGATGACACTCTGATCATAGTGTGATTAATGTAATCGGCCTGATTTTCTCAGATGACAGAAAATATAATGGTGTGACCCTAGCCTCATTGATTGTGACTAGGGTTGAGCGAAACGGGTCGGCCATTTTCAGAAGTCACCGACTTTTGGCAAAGTCGGGTTTCATGAAACCCGACCCGACCCCTGTGTGGGGTCGGCCATGAGGTCGGCGATCTTCTGAATCTGGTATCGGAATTCCGATACCGAGTTCCGATATGTTTGCGATATCGGAAATCGGTATCGGAATCCATATTTAAGTGTAAAATATAGAATCAAAATAAAAAATATTGATGTACTCACCCTCGGACGCGCCCTGGTACTAACTGGCAGCCTTCCTTCCTAAGAATGAGCGCGTGAATGACCTGCGGTGACGTCGCGGCTTGTGATTGGTCACATGGGCGGCCGCGACCAATCACAAGCCGTGACGTCATCTAAGGCCCTTCACGTGCTCATTCTTAGGAAGGAAGGCTGCCGGAAAGAAGCCAAGGGTGAGTATATTCCTATTAGGTATATACTCACCCTCGGACGCGCCCTGCTTCTTTCCGGCAGCCTTCCTTCTTAAGAATGAGCGCGTGAAGGGCCTTAGATGACGTCACGGCTTGTGATTGGTCGCGGCCGCACATGTGACTGCTCACGCGACCAATCACAAGCCGCGACGTCACCGCAGGTCATTCACGCACTCATTCTTAGGAAGGAAGGCTGCCAGTTAGTACCAGGGCGCGTCCGAGGGTGAGTATATCAATATTTTTTATTTTGATTCTTTATTTTACACTTAAATATGGATCCCAGGGCCTGAAGGAGAGTTTCCTCTCCTTCAGACCCTGGGAACCATAGTATCCCATTGCACTGCATTGGGTTTCGTGTTTCGGCCGACCCCGACCCCGACTTTTTTATAGGATCGGCCGATTTCACTCGACCCGACTTTTGAGAAAGTCGGGTTTCATGAAACCCGACCCGATCCTATAAAAATAAAAGCCGCTCAACCCTAATTGTGACCAAATCTCCAGCTACATATTCTTAAATGCAGCCTCAAACTTGCAGGAAGCCTCTCCTATGCTTCACTGTTCTCTGCAGACACTGCACCCTAGTTTTTGGTTGAGTTCATTGGCCTTATTTCCATGTTGAAGGTATGACTTTTGACTGCAATACTTCTATGAAGACCACCTTCTGGCCAGACTTCTCCAAACACTAGATGGGCGTAGCTGGGTCCCACTGATTGTTGTCAGTTTTGAGCTGATGACACTGCTGGACATCTTCCAATATCAAAGTGAAGTAAGCATGCAAGTATGTAGTTGACCACGACAGAACACTGCATCCACGATCCTCAACGTTGGCTAGTTCTTTAATATTGCTTGAACAGCACACCTTAAAAACCCAGTCTGCTTTGAAATTTTTCCCTGTGAGATACCTTCTTGTGTCTTGTTACAGTGCTCAGTCTTTCCATGGTATATGACCTGTGACATGAAACTGTCTTCCACAGTCTCACCTTTGTAGCAGAGTTTGGTTCCTGCTCACCCAGTTTTAAGCCTCAAAATACAACTGTTTCTGTTTCAGTTAATGACTGCGTTTCCACCTACATAAGAAAATGATGATTATCACCCGTTTGGTATAATTGGTTACTCATACAACTGACTATTATCCCTGACAATGTGCACATGTGACTGGAAGAATTTACATAGTTTTCAAGCCAAACAGCATTCACACGGAATATTGATGTGATTTAGATTTCTCTTTTGCTCATTCACTTAGAAATGTGTTAACTGATAGAATAAACTATTAGAACTTTGATTTTTTAAAGCATTCTTACTTTTGAGCATTTTTTAAACACTTCCCTAAAACGTTTGCACATTATCGTACATATATACTTGTTTCACAGACATTAATACTATTACTACAGGCATGGCTGTGAACGGGTTAATACGGCTTACCACTTCAGCACGCCGCTGAATACAGAGCTTTCGGCAGGCAGCATATAAAGCCTGTGCTCAGTGATGGATTTCAGGCCTAGCGCGCTCGCTGCAGCCTGACACAGTTGCTGTTTATTGTGTGTGTCTGGTCTCCACGGTAACACGCTCCTGCTGTTTCACTGATTTTATAACTTTCCTGTAAATGTTAGGTAGGGCCTGGATTTATTTTAAACTGTCAACACCTACAATGGATCCCACCTCTTCACGTGCTCGGTCTGGCCAGACGCCTCTGTCATTTTTTTTCTTTTTTTTCAGCTTTTTTATTTCTTTTTTTTTCCTGCTTCAGAAAAGAAAGGAATGGGAAAAAAAAATAAAAAAACAACAACAATACACGTGATTTTCCAGAAACGCTGAGCTCATCGCTAGAGGAGAAGAAAGGAATATCTGACTTATATGCAGAGGTGGTTTCATAAAATAAAGTTTCCAATTTTCCAAATTAAAAGTTAGTCAAATCATCTAGATATAATAAGGCAGACTTTTTGGCGATACTACTGGGATATTTCATGGCTCCGCAGGAGATTTTTAACACGTGATTAGAGATCGATTTGTCACAAATAAAATTCATTATGAATTTTTGCAAAATTTCAGATTTGCCAGAATCCAACTTTTTTCAGCACAAATCCCTTGAAATGACACTCCACCAGCTGCGATGTTGCTAAATTCATTTAGTTTTTTACGAAACCTAAGATAGAAATAAAATAAACATATACCCTGCTGTAAGTAAGTTAATAGTAACGTGAGGTACTTAGTAAACACTGTTTTTGATTAAAAAAAACTATAATAGCCATCCCACCACGACAAGGTGAACCCCAAATGGGACGGTCCTATCCTCTAATACAGTGTTCCCCAACTCCGGTCCTCAAGAGCCACCAACTGGTCATGTTTTCAGGATTTCCTTAGTATTGCACAGGTGATAATTGCATCACCTTCACAGGCAAGAATTCAAACACCTGTACAATACTGAGGAAATCCTGAAAACATGACCTGTTGGTGGCTCTTGAGGACCGGAGTTGAGCAACACTGCGTCTAATACTAAAACTTCACCTTGTGTCAGACTAATTCAATGGAAATGGGGGCAGAGCAGGATTGGGGTCCGAGTGTTTGGACACCTGCTTATAGGAAGCTGTATAAATTAAATGCATAGCTCAAAAAAGGGGACAGACCCCAGTTTTTACAAAAAGTCTACAGCAAAATCAAAGAAATTAGCCGGAGCACAAGTTGGTATACTGCACATGCAACCTATAAGAACCAAGGGGAGCTTAAATATTCCAAGGTTTTTTTTGTTGTTTTTAGTTTGAGAAATTAAATTGGTCATCATGGAGTGTCCCAATTCTACCTTAAAGCAAATGCAAGACCAAGGGATGGGACATGTCACATTTCAACATGCCCTATCCTCTTCTCCTCACGATAGATAACTGTAGGAGTCTGGCAACAGCTTATTCCTCTCTTCCCGTACATAAAATGTACATGCTACTCAGTGCTGAGCATGCATGTTTGTACATGGAAATGAATTGCGTAGAGAAGCCAAATCACTGACAACTGTGGCCATCGTAAAGACTTCAACTTTTTCTCCATACAATCAACCTCTTAAAGATAAGCCATTTAGGGTACTGCTAGAGATGACAGAATTGATCCATAAGGAATCACATCAAAATCATTCCAAATTTCCCCAAAATTTTGGATTTTTTTGGTCTTCTTTTGGGTGTCGGGAAGTGGTTAAAATAATAAGATGCCGGTCTTCGGTTCTTCCGGTGCTCTGAAGTCAGTGGCTGGCTTCATACCGTCAGGTGACGGTGGCAACTCATATCATTAACTTCTTCCTGACATTTGCCAAATGTGTATGGCACATGTCAGATGCAGGTATTTGGAGAGGGCTCAGGTGCTGTGTAATGCTGCCATCATCTTCCTGGAAAAGCAGCAATCTGAGCTCAGTACCGTTCACTGCTGTTAACCCTTAAACACTGATGTTAATCTCTAAGGTCCTAGGGGTGCACCATTGTACGATGCCCCTGATGGATGCCTCCCATTGCTGTCATGTTGGTATTGTCGAGGCATGATTTTATCTATGTATGTAGTATAAGTGATGAGATGATTGCAGGTTCAAGTCCCCTATGTGGAACTAAAGAAATAAAAATACACAAAAATTCAAATAACCTTCACTTTCCGCCATTAAAAATAAAGACGTTAAAATAAATAAAATGAAAAAATAAACATATTCTGTATCATCACTGTGTTCGTAAACTTTTGATCTATCGAAATATAAAATTATAAAACAAAAGTCAGAATTATTGTTTTTCAACAGCAGAATTTCCTCAAAAAATTAAAATAATCGAAACGTCGTACATACCCCAGAATGATACCAATATAAACTTGTCATATAAAAACAAACCCTCACACCTTTAGGGTGTCACGGCACTTTCGATCCATGCCACTTTAATTTGGACTGAATCAAACCTGCCGGCTGAATCAAGAGAAAATGCTGTTAACAAATTTTGGGATACTCACCCATCTCTGAGTCCTGCAACATGGCTCCATTCCAGGTAATGGCATGGTGCACAGCAGGTGGACCCTTGATTCTGAGAATTGGTGAGGATCCTGATCCTTGTCAATTAATAAGCAATGGCACCTCATAGTGATATGCCATCATTTATATCTGTACAAAATATTAATATACGGTACATATTTTACTATTATTAATGTTTTTTAGAAAGGTGCTGGGTGTGCAATATGGGATCTTCTTTAGTAGACATATATAAACATCTATCCAAAGAACCGCAGAAGAAGAAAATCGCTGGCGAAACATAAATACCATATAAGAAGCTTTGTGGATCCCAAGCTTTAATCATCTTCTCATGAATTGCAAAACATAAATGACTAATAATGAGAAGAAACCAAACTAGGACCCCCGGTCATATTGAATAAAGGTATTGCTTAGTAATCAGCGTGGGGGTAAGAACAATCTGCTGTGGTTGTCTAGGAACCTTCTTCATACTGCTGATTGCAGAGACCAGGTAATGAAGCACAGGTCTCCTAATATTTACATAACAGCAGAATAAAAATGTTCTGTTTTCCGTCTCATCACTTGGAAATATCTATATAGTTACAGAGGTTCCTTATTTTTCTCCGTTGCTTTTTATCAATCCAACTTTGGTTCCGAGCCAAACTGGCCAGGGATGAGATGTTCTCCAACCCCAAACACGATACAAGACGTCTTAAAAAAATCTCTGCTAATACATGGAATGTTATAGTTAGGATGCGAATGAAAAATTCTAAAAGTTTTTCATACTCCATCATTCTGACATCTCTGCCCCTATTTTCTAAAAAATACATCCAGGTGAGAAAACTGGCGTCTCCAGCTTATTGCATTTATTATTATGACCCTGACAATTAAGGTAATTGTGGTAATTGGACACATACTAGAATCAATCAACAATGAATATGGATAGATAGATAGATAGATAGATAGATAGATAGATAGATAGATAGATAGATAGATAGATAGATAGATAGATAGATATGGGATAGATAGATAGATAGATAGATAGATAGATAGATAGATAGATAGATAGATAGATAGATAGATAGATAGATATGGGATAGATAGATATGTTATGGATAGATAGAAATAGATAGATAGATAGATAGATAGATAGATAGATAGATAGATAGATAGATAGATAGATAGATAGATAGATAAAAATTTGATAGATTATTTCGATATCTACAGTGGCATGTCATTAATTCACTCTTTAAAAAAATATTGTAAGTGGGGATAAATAATTGAAACACTATGATTAAGAGCCTTAGTGCACAAAATACATAGGAAGAGAGTTTCTATGTTTAATCCCTCCTTATAATATTTTTTTAATAATGTAAAGACTGACACTTTGTTCTCCTGAACTTAACGCAAAGGTGTGCGTGATAACAGCTAACACAGTACAGCAGACCTAAAACAGTACAGCAAAGCTGAGCTTTGTCTCATTGCAAACACGTCTGCAGTTGTCCTTTTATTATCCTTTAGCTTCAATTTTACAGGCAGTTGGTGTGGGGGGAAAGGGCAGTACAGCAGAACTTACAGCACTGTGAGAGGACAAGTACAAATGTGTTCATAATCAGGCAAGGTCCAACATTGCTGTACTGTGTTGGTTATAATCAAGTACTACTCTGCAGCAGAGCTGCCAGCAGTATGAGAGGACAACTGCTCCTGCAAATGTGTTTAGAATGAGACCCTGGAACAAAACATCGGATCACAGATATCATAGTAATTATTTTATTGAACTTTACATTTCCTACATTCCGCTATACGGTAGCAGTGGTAAAAGTTTGAGCACCCCTGGTCAAAATGAATGTTATTATGAACAAGTTGAAGCAAGCAAGTTGAAGATTAAATGTTCTCTAAAAGGGCTAAAGTTCAAGATAACACGTTTCTGTTGTGTTTTAGGCAAAAAAAAATAAAAATAAATATTTTTATCTTTCAAATTTTATAAACTACCAAAAGGAAAATAGGCCTATGCAAACGTTTGGGCACCTTGCACCCCATTTTGAAATTATCACAGCTTGTAAACGCTTTTTATAGCCAGGCAAGAGTCTTTCAATTCTTGTTTGAGGGATTTTCATCCATTCTTCCAGTTCTGTGAGATTCCTGGGTCGTCTTACATGCACTGCTATTTTGAGGTCTATTCTGAGATTTTCAATGATGTACAGAGACTGTGAGGGCCATTGTAAAACCTTCAACTTGCGCCTTTTGAGGTAGTCTATTGTGGATTTTAACGTGTGTTAAGGATAATTATCGATTTGTGCAAGCCATCCTTTTTCAACTTCAGCTTTTTTACAGATAACGTTATGTTTGCGTTAAGAGTTTGTTGAAATTCCATTGAATTCATTTTTCCTCTACTCGTTAAATGTCCCTGTGCCATTGGCTGAAACACAACCCCAAAGCATGATTGATCCACCCCCATACTTATTAGTTGGTGCGATGTTCTTCTCTTGAAATTTGGTGCTCCTTTTTCTCCGCACATACCTTTGATCATTGTGGCCAAAGAGTTCTATTTTAAACTCATTGGTCCACAGGACTTGTTTCCAAAATGCATCATGCTTGTTCACATATTCTTTTGTATACTTTCGGGTGAGAACGCAGGAGAGGTTTCTTTCTGATAACTCTTTCATGAAGGCCATATTTGTGCAGGTGTCTTTGTAGAGTAGAACAATGTGCCACAACTCCAGTGTCTGCTAACTCTTTTTGAAGGTCTTTTACAGTCAAGTGGGGGTTCTGATATGCAATCCTACAATCAGCTCTCACTGAAATTTTGCTTGGTCTTCTAGACCTTATCTTGACCTCCACTGTTCCTGGTAACTGCCATCTCTTAATTACATTTCGAACTGAGGAAAGGGCAACTTGAAAGCACTTTGTTATCTTCTTACAACCTTCTCCTGCTTTGTGGAGCTCTGCCATTTTCATTTTCAGAGTGCTAGGCAGCTGCTTCGAAGAAACTATGGCTCCTGTTTTTTGTCACAAGGTTAGAGGAGTCTGGGTTTTTATAAAGCTTGGAAATTTGCACCTGGCCTTTCTCAGCGATGATAGTGAACAAGCCATAACCCTAACAGGCTAATTAAGGTCTGAAACCTTGGTCAAAGTTATCTGGGCACACGAATCTCCAAGGGTGTCCAAATGTTTTGCATTGGATCATTTTCCCTTTTGTAATTTTTAAAATGTAAAAGATGAAAATATCTATCTATCTATCTATCTATCTATCTATCTATCTATCTATCTATCTATCTAGATATTTTTATGCTTAAAATTCTAAGGAAATGTGTTATCTCTAACTTTAAGCCTTTTAGAGATCATTTCATAGTCAACTTGCTTAACTGTTCACATTAACAGTAATTTTGACCAGGGGTGCCCATAATTTTACATGTCACTGATGATAGATAGATGATGAATTGCTGAGTTATTAATATGATATTGCAGCAAAGTAATATTCTTTAACACTTAAATGACAAGTTCACCTCTGCTACATCTGTAACATTATTCCTTGCGGGGTATATTGTGTCCAGTCGTGGAAGATTTCGGAATCATCTCCTTTTTCTCCACTCGGCTTTTGGTTGCCAGATTTTACAGGAGTTTTGTACAAATTCCACTGGTTTCTCAATTTCTCACGTTCACCTTGAGGAATAAGTGGATATGTCAGGAAGATTGGGGAGGAAAGCAGCATTCCTCAGACAATTACACCAGTCCAGCTCCTGCACCATATGTTTTATCATCTTGTACAAATACACATCCAGACAGGATGAAATGCTTAACCCACTCATTGCCAGAGATGATGAGGAAATGGCAGACTATCTGAATTAGATGAGCAAACTTGCCGGAGACCCACATTACTGAGGTGCTATAATAAATGGGGCCATCTCCAGGTAACTGCAATACAACTGGCAAAATTAGTAGATTGATGTATGAATACACAGAATGATAGGTGGATAGATAGATAGATAGATAGATAGATAGATAGATAGATAGATAGATATGGGATAGATAGATAGATAGATAGATAGATAGATAGATAGATAGATAGATAGATATGGGATAGATAGATAGATAGATAGATAGATAGATAGATAGATAGATAGATAGATATGGGAGGGATAGATAGATAGATAGATAGATAGATAGATAGATAGATAGATAGATAGATAGATATGGGATAGATATATAGATATAGGATAGATAGATAGATAGATAGATAGATAGATAGATAGATAGATATAGGATAGATAGATAGATAGATAGATAGATAGATAGATATGGGATAGACAGATAGATAGATAGATAGAAAGATATGGGATAGATGGATAGATATGGGATAGATAGATAGATAGATAGATAGATAGATAGATAGATAGATAGATATGGGATAGATAGATAGATAGATAGATAGATAGATAGATAGATATGGGAGGGATAGATAGATAGATAGATAGATAGATAGATAGATAGATATGGGATAGATATATAGATATAGGATAGATAGATAGATAGATAGATAGATAGATAGATAGATAGATATGGGATAGATATATAGATATAGGATAGATAGATAGATAGATAGATAGATAGATAGATAGATAGATAGATATGGGATAGACAGATAGATAGATAGATAGAAAGATATGGGATAGATGGATAGATATGGGATAGATAGATAGATAGATAGATAGATAGATAGATAGATAGATAGATAGATAGATAGATATGGGAGGGATAGATAGATAGATAGATAGATATGGGATAGATAGATAGATAGATAGATAGATAGATAGATAGATAGATAGATAGATAGATAGATAGATAGATAGAGTAGATAACATTAAAAAAGGAAGGCATCACTCCAAAAATTTCCAAAATAGAAAGTGGATTTATTTCAAACCTATATGGCATGGCGATGTTTTGGCTCATAATGAGACTTTCTAAAACCACAAAACCTCCTATTGCTGCCATTCAAAAGAACATGCTGAAAAAAACGTTTCAAAAAACCTCTAAATATCCTCAATGCCCAATATAGTTTGGCTTAAAGAGCATCTGTCACTCATACTACATCTGTTTGTTTGTTTTTCACCTGTGTAAATGCTGCTGTTCTCCTGAATCCGGCGTTGTTTTTCTTCTGTTCCTGCTCCTCTCAGGTCCTGAATATGTTTTCTTACAGAACAGGATAACAATGGACTCTCAGCCTATTGATGGGCTTTGTATTACGCATCCTGTGATGTCACTAGTCCCAATTTGGAGGCTCAGGTTGGTGTCAGACTGATGCCTGGATTTGCATTTCGTTACCAACTAAGTTTTTTTTTTTTTTTTAAAAAGTAAAAACTTTCTAACCAATTTCTGTACAACGTAAAGGCAAGGTTGTATTTATATCTTCCCAGTCTTTGCCATTAAATTACCAGTAGCTGAATATTCTTACTGGAAAGTCTAAGAAATGACAAGCGAGTCCTGTGTGTCCTGTTTGCTCATATCATGGAGGCTCCGATGCACCAGCGCCCACAATTTAGGGTCTTAGGTTTGAAGGGTCGCAGACTGCACAAATTTCCGTGTGGCCTCTACTCAAACATGGAATTTCAATATCCAGTCAGTCGATTCCAGTTAGCGGAGATTATTTCAGATTCCGATTCTCGCTGATTAGACGGCTCGTATTTATTTGTTGTGATCGCAGCTATTACATGTGCGATGCCGGGACCGCCTGTGTAAACAGCGTGCAGACCTCAGACATCAGGGCCATAATTTGATGATTCGAGGCCTGGTCTTCTTTGAAGTGGAATGCAGCCTTCAGTGGCTTTTAGTGTAAACTAGATTCCGGCTACTGTATCTCGTTGGCTGGCCAGCATTGTGGTCGCTAATGTAATATACATCCTAGAACCAAAACTCATTCCTTCCAGCTGTACTTCTTCACAATTCGTGAAGGGGATGTAATAAAGTAATAAACAAAGCATGTCCTTCCAGTTGCAGTTCCAGTTCTTCTCGATGGTATTTATCTACTTGGCTCCAGCGTTGGCGTGCCATATATCATACATGACCGCTGCAGCTGATCACCGCTAAGTCTAATCAAAAAACTTGGGGTATTCTCTCGTCTCTTGGTCAGAATGAAAAGTAGCTTCTAAGAACGTCTCTCGCTCTTGACAACCTGTCGTGTCCTGCATTACTCAAATAGGCAACTGTGTAATGCATCATTTATCCTGTAGTGGCACTGCAGGGAAATTGACCACTTACAGGTATCTCCACAAATCACATCTGATTGTTGTGGGTTCCAGCTCTGAGACACCTTCAGATCTGCTCATTCTCAAAATAAACTTCTAAGTATAAATTATGCTAAACGGAGTATCCCCTTAAATGGAATCTGTCAGCATGTTTTTGCTATGAAACTGAGAGCAGCATGATGTAGGGGTAGAAACCCTGATTCCAGTGATGTATCCCTTATTAGGCTGCTTTTCCTGTTTTAATAACATCGATGATTTATCAGCAGGTGATTCGATTATCATTATAGGACTAGTTAGACTCAAAAATGTCAAAAAAAAAAAGGGGGACCTATGGCAGTAGGGTTCTCTTGTTTTAAGGACCATACATGCAAGGTTCTACTAGATACAGAAGACACCTGTCAACAGTATAGATGGTAAAGGTTGCTTAGATCCCCCACGGATTCCCAGAATGGGGATCTAAAAGGTGGTCACAGATGTGTACTTGCCCTCAGAAAATGACTCTGGGACCTCTATTCTCAGAATTGGTGGATAGATAACATCTCTCAAGGAAGAAAAAGCCATATTAGAAATTCTCATTGCTCTAGGGATTATAAAAGTAGGGACCCACTTCAGTTTGCTAAGCAAGACAGTCCCTGGCAAAGGGAATTAAAGCACTCAGGCACGATTTCTCCACATAAACAGTCTTTCCGGTTTATTAAGACTCATAAACCGTGTCACAAACAGTTCATTATACGCGTCAACGGAACACATTAACCACCGACAGTCTGTTCCAATGGCAGATACTTCTCTACCGTAACCCCCCCCCCGTTATCTGGAGTTACCTTACAGGAGATCCGGCTCCACACACTGACTCCTGTCAGTGCTGGTTCCCAGGGGAAAGCTGCCTCACTGGGGTCATCATCCTTGTGACAGGACACCTCAGATAGTCCAGACCCACAGTAGGAACTGTAGCTTCCCCAACACAGTAGCCATCCCAGGCTCTGCAGGTACGGCCTCTCTGTGCGCTATTCAGGAAGTCCAGTCCCAGGCACTACCAACACACAGGCCTTCAGTCCATGGTCTCACCGTGTGCTTCCAGGAATCCAGTCCATCCCTGGACATTCCAACACACTGACCATTCAGTCCATAGCCTCACCAAGTGCTTCCAGGAATCCAGTCCATCCCAGGACATTCCAACACACAGGCTATACAGGAACTCACACTCTGAACCATGTGACCCACACCCTGGTCACATTATGTACCTGTAACCACTCCCATAGGTGGGAGGTGTGTGTGTGGCTATTTCGACCCACCCAGCTCTGAAACTAGCTCTGCAAGCCTCCCTCTATAAACTATGCAAATACTTGTGGGACTACTGGTCCCAGAACAACAATACTACAGGCTTACAGCGCGGACTCCCTCTGCGACACATACTGGCCATTTACAATCATGCTGGACACTGTTTCATTATCATCATAATTGTGCCTCCAAGCACATCCTGAAGCGCACACACAGCGCCCCCTGGCGGTAACATGGGTCACTGCACCACACCACTGAAACCAACTTAGAGTAAGACCAAAACCCAAGAACAAGGACTAAAGGAGGGAAAAATACCAGGCTAGGATGTGCATATATTCATCTTTATTTTGATAGCAGATGGTCAAATTACATAACATGATAAAGAAAATCTTACCAAAACGCGCGTCGGGGCGCATTGTGCACACGGACTTCTAACCCCAAAGGTATCCTGTATATACTTTTTTTTTTTTCACTAATTTTGCTTTGGGCAAGGCAGTGGCCCTGACATTTTCATCGGCCCTGGTACTTATGCCTGATTGATGTGAACACCTTTTTGATTGGTGTGGCACTTATGCACTTTAATTATTGGTGCACTTTATTATTATCTATTTATATGCCAATTTTATATGCACTTGTGTAAATTTTAAACAAAATATTTTGTTATTTATTATTTTTAAAACATTATATTGGATGTTTTTCACTGTTCTTTGTTCACTTCTTTTTACCACATTTTTTCTACGTTTTTTAGTATCAGGTCTCCTTTTAAATATTGTGGGTTACCATTTTTACTTTTTATTCATTACCAATATAATTATATGTCCTGTAGTGCACATCCTTTCTTTTTTTCATTTATTTTTTATCATGTTATGTAATTTGACCATCTGCTATCAAGATAAAGATGAATATATGCACATCCTAGCCTGGTATTTTTCCCTCCTTTAGTCCTTGTTCTTGGGTTTTGGTCTTACTTTATGCACTGAGTGGGTTCCACTCACCTTTACCACACACTCTACATACCTTTCTTTAAATATATATATATATATTTTATTATATTTATTATATACATTATATGTATATATATATATATATATATATATATTGTACACCATATCTTTCACTCTCTGGATATTAGCATATTAGTGTGTGGTTCTCCAGTTTTTCTGAAACCAACTTAGCACCTATCCTTGGGATAGGTGATAGCTTGCTAATCAGTGGGTGTTTGATGGCTGGAAACTGCACCATTGGTACGCACAGATTAAGCAATTTTTATCTCCATTGCAAAATGGAGCAGCAGATAAGAGGCATGATCGCCACTCCATTCTTTCTCTATGGGATTGCCGGAAAAAGTCAAGAGCAGCTCTTGGCAGCCCTGGAAAGTATAAATGGTGCAGCAGTGTCCATGTTCACTGCCTCTCCATTCTAATGGGGATAAAAGATCCACTTTATGCCGATTGGTGAAGGTCCCAGTCATCGGACCCTTACTGATCAACAAGGTAAACTTATCATCTTTCCTATGGATAAGTGATAACTTGTTTTCACTGGAGAACCTCTTTAATAACCATTTAATTTATTAAGTTCACGACGTGAAAAGGATCCTATAATTACTAGGCCTGGATGGGCATACGGACCCCACGCATTGATGCAGCAAGCAGGAAGGCACATGGGCAGCGAGGATTTGATATATATAAAAATCGCAGGAGCAGCAGGACAGATGGAGGGGAACCCAACAGTGTTGAAAGTGAGGTGAAAACTCAGTAAGTACAGGTAATGGAACTAACCAAACATGGAACACTAGAGTCTCAATTCCGAGACGCATGTTTGTGTCTAAATGGGTCTTAAATAGGTCTGGGGGGAATGATGTCATTGATTCCCTTCAGGCAACCTGCAAAACCTAACATTGTGCACAACAGAGAGCTGCGGACCCAGGGGAAAGAACCAGAGCATGGGATATCCAGAACAGGCATATAACATCAACAACAGTCCCACAAACTGGGTTGAGTGGGCAGAGTGACATTTGCAAAACCTCTATAATCACACAAAAAACTCTGCAGTCTCCATTTTTGGAACCGAGCTGGATCTGACCACTTTTTCTGTGAATAGGCGATGAATACATTTAGCTAAACAAACTCCTATGGTCATGTGAACGACAGCAAATTGGATGTATATGTTATGTTCAATCTGCAATACCTAAATAATAATATATACAAAACTGGAGGAGGAGAAAAAAAGAAAAAGCTGATTCCTGCTGCTGTACGATATAAATATAGGTTAACCAGTCCATGAGGGATAATATCAATGTAGCAGCTACAGGACCACCAGCAGTCCCCGTTGAGCTGACAAAGCATTTTCTTAAAAAAAAAATCTCAAAAAGGAAAACATGATTGGAGAGTCTGATCCTTAATAGACTACAACATGGTGTTAAAAATCCACAGGCCCATTGACACAAAGAATTAAACTTCTCCAGCGATACAGAAAAGACAAGCTGGAAAGAAAAGCCGAGCAATGATTAATTCGTAGGGTTACGAGACGGAGAGATTAGCCTGCCCCAACTGGGACTCTTCTACTAATTGACTCTTTTCATGACTTGTCTCTCTGTTGGTCTTTCGTTAACAAAGCCCAAGAGGTGGTACTAGACTGGCACATGAGGTCTTAGAAGCTTCTCTGCGGGCATCCTCATTCCTGCTGCCCAAAACCATGAAAAGGAGCAACCAAACAGAAGAGAGCCCAGCTTGGCTTTAATAAATGAACCACAACTCCCAATAGGTGGATTTGCTACTGTGTTCGCATTCTGCCTTGATGAGGAAATGCAGGTGAAGTGTAAAGAGAATAATCCCTTCGCCTCCCTCCCTTGCCCCCATTGTTGTATTAATTTAAGCCTGATGCTTTTAGTGGTTGCGTTAGCAAAGTTACGAATGACAATACGTAAAAAGGGCTGACAGGAAAGACCCCACTAGGGTAAAAACAAGGATTACCACTAAGAACAGAGCAGAACATTATTAAAGCTTTGAACCACAGGGTTCTTCGCCAGTAGATTTCTCCTTTTGCTTTGTTTTTAGGGATTATATCTGGTTCAGAGGTTTGTCCTCATGTCTACAGAAGTCATTGTGGGTGGGGATGATTATGACATTACATGGCAACTAAGGTCAAAGTCAAGTAGTTGAATGGAGGCTATTATGAGAGTGCCGAGGTCACGGTGATGTAGTAAATCCATAATATGGCATCCATTGTATTGGTTAATGTAACCCTTATTGTGCTTCTTTAGTAATTTGCTGTAGATGTGTTATACAAAAAGTTAAAAAAGTCAAAATAAAATCAGACGTTCTGCCCTCTCTCCCATATTTTTTGTGCCTTGATGAAAATTGATTTTGTAACCTACAGAAATCTATCATGGTCACAACTATTTGTACTGTGGTCAACTGTTTCTTGCTTTAAAGGGGTTGTTTTATAAAAAACACATATTACCTCTGTAGAGGATAGAACATAAATATATAACGGCTTGGTGACTGGCTGTCAAGACCTCCTCTGATCCCAAGAACAAGGAACTCAAAGTTTTTTGAGTTAATGGAGCCTTAATGAGCAAGTGCAACCACTACCCCACTGTTATAAACAGTGAATGTAGCAGTGATCGCACATGCTCACTAGTGCACCATTAACAGTGGACTTTGGTCCCTTTGTTCCTAGGATCCATGGGAATTTTGGAAGCCAAACCCTAAGTGATGTTGCAGAAAGAAAGTGTTCATGGATCAGAACATGGTCTAGGAATGAGATGTCAAAGTCAGAAGAAACTGATGGCTGTTGAGGCATTGTCCTAGCAAATACAGAAGGAATATAGCTACTTGGGATTACTCAATTTTGGTCAAGTGATGCCCAAACAAAATTGAGTTTCAATGGATGAAAGCTTCATGGAGACTTTTGGACTTTGGGTAAATGAGCAAACTTTTGAACAAACAGAAAGTGATCAAAGAAATGAAAGCAAAAAGATTAAATAGTGTACTGATCTACTGTACATAATAGGAATTTGTGGTTTGGTCATTTTTCAAGATCATCCAGTGTTCAGAAACATGATTATGACAGCCTAAAGAGCAGGTGATGAAGGATTAGATCAATCAGGGCCTCATACACCCTACTCAGGTCATGGTATAGGGCATCAAGAGCATATTAAGCATATTCATATGCAACAGCTGAACTGAAACAATAATTAACCTTTCATGGACATACTTTGCTAAAGATACTCTTCGACAGAAATCATAAGCTGAGTCACTATACTTTGCCTATTCACCCCTATACAGAGATCATGCTTTTCATGCAAGGGGCTAAAGTGTTACATACCTGTTCCATGTATCTCAGGCTCCTTCACCCCACTGTCCTCTATTGTTTTTCACGTTGGACTTTGTAGGTTATGTGGCTCAGTGAGATCATCTCCCTAATCCTATTTAAGGCCCATTAGTACACACACACACCTGTTTTTTAGGATTTAGACTATATGCTTCTGTTTTGTGGGCTCCACCTTCTGTGTATACCGTGATTCAACTAGCTTCCATCCTTGCTGGATTCCACTTCATTCATCCTACTTCTCCTAAGATTCCTAAGTGTGCCAAGTCCTCACTTCCCATGTGCTTTCCTGCTTGCTGCACCAACTGCTGGGTCCATGTGCCTAGAGGATCCACCTCAACAGGTGATCCTAGCACAAAGGTTCTAAATTGAGGGAAATATGTAAACATGCTAGTTCACAGAGATTAAGGGACCTTGATAAAAACAGAACTAATAAAGCAATCCAGAGAAGCCCCACTTAAGTCTAGAAGGTTGAACAAAGAGGCCCAGCTGCATAAAAGTCAATTTGAAAACTGATTTAAATGCACTAAGGTCAATACTAAATAATAGTGCCCCTGGGGAAAATATACAATAATTGTCAATGACAGGGGAAACAGAGGAGATTTAAATACGGTGCCATGATTGCCCATTGACCACTAAACTTTCCCTCAGAATTGGACTGGGAATATCCAGCCAGCAGGACCATCACTAATGCATGCAGTACCTGTCAATCAAATCGTACACACCGATCAGCATCAGAGGCGGTAGCAGTTCCACAGCCGCCAGTGCTATGAGCAAGAAGAGAGCAGCAGCACCTATAGACTTCATACTATATACAGTATGATTGCCCATTGACTGCTGAACTTGTCCTCAGAGTGGGGCTGGGAATATCTTGCCAGCAGAATCATCACTGATACACATGATACCTGTCAAAGTCGTAATTACCAGCCAGCATCATAGGAGGAACCAGCTCCAGTATCGTCAGTGCCATGAGCAAGAAGAGAGCAGCAGCAACAATAGGCTTCACCCATGATTTCCCATTGACCACTGAACTTGCCCTCAGAACACTGCTAGGAATATCTGGCCAGTAGGGCAATCACTGACACACATGATATCTGTCAATCAAGTCGCCCACATCGGCCAGCATCAGAGGAGGCACTGGCACCACTGCCATCAATGCCGTGAGCAGAGAAAGACCTGGAGACTTCACCCTATAAAAGTTGCTATTTATGAAGCTCCATTAATTAGCATTATAAAAGCCGGATCTTACAATCCACGAATAGTGCCACTTCAGTGTATGCACAGTGTTCATTATCCGCGAGGCCTGGGTTGCGTTACCACTCATTTTATGGATGCCAAACCTAAATGGAACATCATTATGTTGGCATTGAGCTGGTCAAGGTTGCCTCGGTTCGTCTGTTTTATACATTGGTACTTTTTTTTTCTTCTTTTATTTCATACTTGCCAAAGCAACTTTTCCCCTCTAGTTTTGCACACGCTCATGTTGATTTTGTGGTTTCAGAAACTGAGTTCTGGCTCCCGGGTCCCTGAGTTTCCATAGTGAACTCAGGCTCTTATCTGCTACTGGAGATTGGCGCGGAGACAACAAGGCCTTTCACTGCAGTTCAGTTTAAGCCTTTTTTTATTTTATTTTTTTTTACTTTTTCCTAAACCCTGTCATTTACAAATCACATAATTAATTGTGCAAATCCTGTGCCACATAGAGCTGCAGGAACTTTGATGTCCCGATTGATCGTTTTATTGAGCCATGGTTACCATCGCCTTATAAACACAGTGCCCGGCGCCACAGACAGCCCATTGGAATGTAGAGCTTGTCCAGCTTCAGGTACGATAAAGAAACCCTGGCATCTTCTGTTTGTTTTTCTAACATCCTTTCCAAGCTCGCCTTTTCCATACATAGGAAAGACCTGAGGGCTTAGAGTTTATTTTTACTCTGTTAAGCTCCACTCCCTTTAAATGCTTCATTTACTTATTTACTTTTATTAATATATATATATATATAACCCCCTCAATGCAGGTTGTCTGAGCATACAGCATGTAAAGGAGCAAGGAATAACATAGCAGTCCCCATAATATACATCATATCATATCTGTCTTTTAAAGCAAAACGTGTACCAGCGCCATAGTCTTGACAATTTCAACCCCCTGTGACAAAGTCACTGGCAAAGTACGAGAGGGGAGATATGTAGCACTTAGGTTGTTAGCTTCAGTAATACTATATAAACCTAGGGTAAATCATCCAGCACACTAAATGATGAGAGGGGTTAATCAGCCTTGTTTCGGGATCGCAAATGATTCCTTTTGTGAGGCAAAACATTTTGCTGCCTGTTTTCAAATAACGCTTTACCTCAAAGAAAGTATCATTTGTGATCCCATGCTGTAATGTCTGTACACGTTTTCCTCACCACTGCCCAGGAGATGTGATATGATCAGAGCATGTTCCTGTACGGTCAAACACAGCCATTACACAGTACACCGCAGGGGCACATTTATAAGATTATCTCAGCACAGGAACATGTTTTGTAAAAACAACCAGTTGTGGAATTTAATATTATTCAAAGATCTATTGATTAAATGTTGATTAAAATTAACTTTGTTGGTGGGAAAATCCTTTTAACCCCTTTACCCCCAAGGGTGGTTTGCACGTTAATGACCGGGCCAATTTTTACAATTTTGACCACTGTCCCTTTATGAAGTTATAACTCTGGAACGCTTCAACAGATCCCAGTTATTTTGACAATGTTTTCTAGTGACATATTGTACTTCATGATAGTGGTAAAATTACTTTGATATTAAATTCGTTTATTTGTGAAACAAAGCGGAAATTTGGCTAAAATTTTGAAAATTTTCCAATTTTCAACTTTGAAATTTTATGCCCTTAAATCACAGAGATATGTCATACAAAATACTTAATAAGTAACATTTCCCACATGTCTACTTTACATCAGCACAATTTTGGAACCAAAATTTTTTTTTGTTACGGAGTTATAAGGGTTAAAAGTTGACCAGCAATTTCTTATTATTACAACACCTTTTTTTTTAGGGACTACATCACATTTGAAGTCACTTTGAGGGGTCTATATGATAGAAAATACCCAAGTGTGACACCATTCTAAAAACTGCACCCCTCAAGGTGCTCAAAACAACATTCAAGAAGTTTATTAACCCTTCAGGTGTTTCACAGGAATTTTTGGAATGTTTAAAAAAAAATGAACATTTCACATTTTTTCACAAAAAATTTACTTTAGCTCCAATTTGTTTTATTTTACCAAGAGTAACAGGAGAAATTGGACCCAAAAAGTTGTTGTACAATTTGTTCTGAGTATGCTGATACCCCATATGTGGGGGTAAACCACTGTTTGGGCGCATGGCAGAGTTCTGAAGGGAAGGAGAGCCATTTGACTTTTCAATGCAAAATTGACTGGAATTGAGATAGGAAGCCATGTCGGGTTTGGAGAGCCCCTGATGTGCCTAAATATTGAAACCCTTCACAAGTGACACCATTTTGGAAAGTAGACTCCCTAAGCAACTTATCTAGAGGTGTGGTGAGCACTTTGACCCACCAAGTGCTTCACAGAAGTTGATAATGTAGAGCTGCAAAAATAAAAAATCATATTTTTTCACAAAAATGATCTTTTCGCCCCCAATTTTTTTTCCCCAAGGGTAACAGAAGAAATTGTACCCCAAAAGTTGTAGTGCAATTTGTCCTGAGTACGCTGATACCCCATATGTGGGGGTAAACCACTGTTTAGGCGCATGGCAGAGCTCAGAAGGGAGGGAGCACCGTTTGACTTTCCAATGCAAAATTGACTGGAATTGAGATGGGATGCCATGTCGCATTTGGAGAGCCCCTGATGTGCCTAAACATTAAAACTCCCTACAAGTGACACCATTTTGGAAAGTAGACCCCCTAAGGAACTTATCTAGATGTGTGGTGAGCACTTTGACCCACCAAGTGCTTCACAGAAGTTTATAATGTAGAGCCGTAAAAATAAAAAATCATATTTTTTCACAAAAATGATATTTTCTCCCCCAATTTTGTATTTTCCCAAGAGTAACAGAAGAAATAGGACACCAAAAGTTGTTGTGCAATTTGTCCTGAGTACGCTGATACCCCATATGTGGGGGTAAACCACTGTTTGGTTGCATGGCAGAGCTCGGTAGGGAAGGAGCACCGTTTGACTTTCCAATGCAAAATTGACTGGAATTGAGATGGGAGGCCATGTCGCCTTTGGAGAGCCTCTGATGTGCCTAAACATTGAAACCCCCCACAAGTGACACCATTTTGGAAAGTAGACCGCCTAAGGAACTTATCTAGATGTGTGGTGAGCACTTTAAATCCCCAAGTGTTTCACTACAGTTTTTTAACTCAGTTTTGTATTTTTCCAAGGGTAACAGGAGAAATTGGACCACAAAAGTTGTTGTCCAATTTGTCCTAAGTATGCTAATACCCCATATGTGGGAGAAAACTACTGTTTAGGCCCATGGCAGAGCTTGGAAGGGAAGGAGCGCCGTTTGGAATGCAGACTTAGATGGAATGGTCTGCAGGCATCACATTGCTTTTGCAGAGCCCCTGATGTACCTAAACAGTGGAAACCCCCACAAGTGACCCCATATTGTAAACTAGACCCCCCAAGGAACTTATCTAGATGTGTGGTGAGAACTTTGAACCCCCAAGTGTTTCACTACAGTTTATAACGCAGAGCTGTGAAAATAAAAAAATATTTTTTTCCAACAAAAATTATTTTTTTGCCCCCCCAAAAGAGAAATTGGACCCCAAAAAAGTTGTTGCCCAATTTGTCCTGAGTACACTTATACCCCATATGTTGGGGAAAACCCCTGTTTTGGTGCACGGGAGAGCTCGTAAGGGAAGGAGCACTGTTTTACTTTTTCAATGCAGAATTGGCTGGAATTGGAATCGGACGCCATGTCGCATTTGGAGAGCCCCTGATGTGCCTAAACAGTAGAAACCCCCCAATTCTAACTAAAACCCTAACCCAAACACACCCCTAACCCTAATCCCAACCCAAACCATACCCCTAACTCCAACACACCCCTAACCCTAATCCAAACCATAACCCTGACCACATCCCTAACCCTGACACACCCCTAATCTAATCCCAACCCTAATTCCTACCATAAATGTAATCCAAACCCTAACTTTAGCCCCAACACTAACCCTAACTTTAGCCCCAACCCTAACCCCAACTTTAGCCCCAACCCTAACTCTAACAGTAGCCCCAACCCTAACTTTAACCCTATCCCTAACTTTAGCCCCAACACTAACTTTAGCCCTAACCCTAACCCTTACTTTAGCTCCAACCCTAGCTTTAGCCCCAACCCTAACCCTAACTGTAGCAGAATTGGCTGGAATTGAGATCGGACTCCATGTCGCGTTTGGAGAGCCCCTGATGTGCCTAAACAGTGGAAACCCCCCAATTCTAACTAAAACCCTAACCCAAACACACCCCTAACCCTAATCCCAACCCTAACCATAACCCTAACCACAACCCTAACCCGAACATGCCCCTAACCCTAATCCCAACCACATCCCTAACCCCACCACACCCCTAACCCTAATCCCACGGTACTCCCTGTTATGACCCCAATGGCAGAGGGTCTCAGGAATCAATACCAAGTCTGCAAACACAAAAAAACAGCTCATAGGGCAGTGGTAACTGGGCTGACCATATATCTAATCCTAGCACCACAAATAGAAGTAGCCGGGGAACGTGCCTACGTTGGTTCTAGAAGTCTCGCGCCAGCCGGAGAACTAACTAACCCTAGAAGGGAAAAGAAAGACCTTTCTTGCCTCCAGGGAAAAGACCCCAAAAGTTGGATACAAGCCCCCAACAAATAATAACGGTGAGGTAAGAGGAAAAGACAAACATAAGAATGAGCTAGGTATTTAGCAAAGAGAGGCCCACTAGCTAATAGCAGAATATAGTAAGATGACTTATATGGTCAGCAAAAACCCTATTAAAATATCCACGCTGGATATTCAAGAACCCCCGAACCGTCTAACAGCCGGGGGGAGAACACCAGCCCCCTAGAGCTTCCAGCAAGGTCAGAAATCACATTTAGTACAAGCTGGACAAAAATAGTAGCAAAGCAAGTAACTCAAAAAACAAAGAAGCAAGACTTAGCTTAATTTTGCAAGAGCCAGGACCAGCAGACAGGAGCAACAGAAGGATCTGATTACAACGATGCCAGGCACTGGACTAAGGATCCAGGAAGTTAATATAGCGACACCCCTGGACTAACGACCCAGGTGAGTGCCAAACAGAAAAAAGACAATCCCAGAGTCATACCACTAGTGACCACAAGAGGGAGCCAAAAAGTCTAATTCACAACAGTACCCCCCCCCCTTAAGGAGGGGTCACCGAACCCTCACCAAGACCACCAGGGCGATCAGGATGAGCAGCGTGAAAGGCACGAACTAAATCGGCCGCATGCACATCAGAGGCAACCACCCAGGAATTATCCTCCTGACCATAGCCCTTCCACTTGACCAGATACTGAAGCCTCCGCCTGGAGAGACGAGAATCCAAGATCTTCTCCACCACGTACTCCAACTCGCCCTCAACCAACACCGGAGCAGGAGGCTCAGCAGAAGGAACCACAAGTACAACGTACCGCCGCAACAAAGACCTATGGAACACGTTGTGAATGGCAAACGACACAGGAAGATCCAAGCGAAAGGACACAGGATTAAGGATTTCCAATATCTTGTAAGGACCGATGAAGCGAGGCTTAAATTTAGGAGAGGAGACCTTCATAGGAACAAATCGAGAAGACAGCCATATCAAATCCCCAACACGAAGTCGGGGACCCACACCGCGGCGGCGGTTGGCAAAACGCTGAGCCTTCTCTTGTGACAACTTCAAGTTGTCCACCACATGATTCCAGATCTGCTGCAACCTATCCACCACAGAATCTACCCCAGGACAGTCAGAAGGCTCCACATGTCCCGAGGAAAAACGAGGATGGAAACCAGAGTTGCAGAAAAATGGCGAAACCAATGTAGCGGAACTAGCCCGATTATTAAGGGCAAACTCAGCCAACGGCAAGAAGGTCACCCAATCATCCTGATCCGCAGAAACAAAACACCTCAAATAAGCCTCCAGAGTCTGATTAGTTCGCTCCGTTTGTCCATTAGTCTGAGGATGAAAGGCAGACGAAAACGACAACTCAATGCCCATCCTAGCACAAAAGGATCGCCAGAACCTGGAAACAAACTGGGATCCTCTGTCAGACACAATATTCTCAGGAATGCCGTGTAAACGAACCACATTCTGAAAGAACACAGGAACCAGATCGGAAGAGGAAGGCAGCTTAGGCAAAGGTACCAAATGGACCATCTTAGAAAAGCGATCACATACCACCCAGATGACAGACATGCCCTGAGACACCGGAAGATCTGAAATGAAATCCATGGAAATGTGTGTCCAAGGCCTCTTCGGGACAGGCAAGGGCAAGAGCAACCCGCTGGAACGCGAACAGCAAGGCTTAGCTCGAGCACAAGTCCCACAGGAATGCACAAACGACCGCACATCCCGTGACAAGGAAGGCCACCAAAAGGACCTAGCCACCAGATCTCTGGTGCCAAAAATTCCCGGATGCCCTGCCAACACCGAGGAATGAACCTCGGAAATGACTCTGCTGGTCCACTTATCAGGAACAAACAGTCTGTCAGGTGGACAAGAGTCAGGTCTAAAAGCCTGAAATCTCTGCAACACACGTCGCAAATCCGGAGAAATGGCTGACAAGATAACTCCCTCTTTAAGAATACCAACTGGTTCTGTGACTCCCGGAGAGTCAGGCACAAAGCTCCTTGAAAGAGCATCAGCCTTCACATTCTTCGAACCTGGTAAATACGAGACCACAAAGTCAAAACGGGAGAAAAACAATGACCAGCGGGCCTGTCTAGGATTCAGGCGTTTAGCAGACTCGAGATACATCAGATTTTTGTGATCAGTCAAGACCACCACACGATGCTTAGCACCCTCGAGCCAATGACGCCACTCCTCAAATGCCCACTTCATGGCCAACAACTCCCGATTGCCAACATCATAATTCCTCTCAGCAGGCGAAAACTTCCTCGAGAAAAAGGCACAAGGTCTCATCACAGAGCAACCAGGGCCTCTCTGCGACAAAACGGCCCCTGCCCCAATCTCAGAAGCATCCACTTCAACCTGAAAGGGAAGTGAGACATCAGGCTGGCACAAAACAGGCGCCGAAGTAAACCGGCGCTTCAACTCCTGGAAAGCCTCCACGGCTGCAGGAGCCCAGTTAGCAACATCAGAACCTTTCTTGGTCATATCCGTCAAAGGTTTAGCAATGCTAGAAAAATTAGCAATAAAACGACGGTAGAAGTTAGCAAAACCCAAGAACTTCTGAAGACTCTTAACTGACGTGGGTTGAGTCCAATCATGAATAGCACGGACCTTGGCTGGGTCCATCTCCACCGCAGAAGGGGAAAAATAAACCCCAAAAAGGGAACCTTCTGTACTCCAAAGAGACACTTTGAGCCCTTAACAAATAAAGCATTCTCACGCAAAACCTGAAACACCATCCTGACGGGCTCTACATGCGAGTCCCAGTCATCAGAAAAAAACAGAATATCATCCAGATAAACGATCATAAATTTATCCAGATACTTCCGGAAAATATCATGCATAAAGGACTGAAACACTGAAGGAGCATTAGAGAGCCCAAAAGGCATCACCAAGTACTCAAAATGACCTTCGGGCGTATTAAACGCGGTTTTCCATTCATCTCCTCGCTTAATGCGCACAAGGTTGTACGCACCACGAAGATCTATCTTGGTGAACCACTTGGCACCTTTAATTCGGGCAAACAAGTCTGACAACAGAGGCAAAGGATACTGAAATTTAACAGTGATTTTATTCAAAAGCCGATAGTCAATACAAGGTCTCAAAGATCCGTCCTTCTTGGCCACAAAAAAAAATCCCGCACCAAGAGGGGAAGAGGAAGGACGGATATGCCCCTTCTCCAGAGATTCCTTGATATACGAACGCATTGCGGTATGCTCAGGTACAGACAGATTAAATAGTCTTCCCTTAGGAAATTTGCTACCTGGAATCAAATCTATGGCACAGTCACAGTCCCTATGAGGAGGCAGAACACTGGACCTGGACTCGCTGAACACATCCTGATAATCAGACAAATACTCAGGAACTTCCGAAGGAGTAGAGGAAGCAATAGACACCGGCGGGGAATCACCATGAATACCCTGACAGCCCCAACTTGACACAGACATTGCCTTCCAATCCAAGACTGGATTATGAGTCTGTAACCATGGCAAACCCAAAACGACCAAATCATGCATTTTATGCAGAACAAGAAAACGAATCACCTCCCGATGTTCAGGAGTCATGCACATGGTTACCTGTGTCCAAAACTGCGGTTTATTTTCCGCCAATGGCGTAGCATCAATACCCCTCAGAGGGATAGGATTAACCAACGGCTCAAGAACAAAACCACAGCGCTTGGCAAATGACAGATCCATAAGACTCAGGGCAGCACCTGAATCCACAAACGCCATAACAGGGTAAGAGGACAATGAGCAAATTAAAGTCACAGACAAAATAAATTTAGGTTGCAAATTACCAATGGCGACAGGACTAACAACCCTTGTTAGGCGTTTAGAGAATGCTGATATAACATGTGTAGAATCACCACAGTAAAAACACAACCCATTCTGACGTCTATGATTTTTCCGCTCATTTCTGGTCTGAATTCTATCACATTGCATCAAATCAGGTGTTTGTTTAGACAACACCACCAGAGGATTAGCGGTTTTGCGCTCCCGCAAACGCCGGTCAATTTGAATAGCCAGCGCCATGGAATCATTCAGACTTGTAGGAATGGAGAAATCCACCATCACATTCTTAATGGCTTCAGAAAGGCCATTTCTGAAGTTTGCGGCCAGAGCACACTCATTCCACTGAGTAAGCACGGACCATTTCCGAAATTTTTGGCAATATACTTCAGCTTCATCCTGGCCCTGAGAAATAGCCAGCAAGGCTTTTTCTGCCTGAATTTCAAGATTGGGTTCCTCATAAAGCAATCCGAGCGCCAGAAAAAACGCATCAATATTTGGCAATGCCGGATCTCCTGGCGCTAGCGAGAAAGCCCAATCCTGAGGGTCGCCCCGTAAAAAAGAGATAACAATTTTAACTTGCTGAGCTAAGTCTCCAGATGAACGGGGTCTCAGAGATAGAAACAATTTACAATTATCCCTGAAATTCCTAAACTTAAATCGGTCTCCAGAAAACAGTTCAGGAATAGGTATTTTAGGTTAAGACATAGGACTACTGGTAACAAAATCTTGTATGCTTTGCACACGAGCAGCAAGCTGGTCCATACTTGTAATCAAGGTCTGGACATTCATGTCTGCAGCAAGCTCAAGCCACTCAGAGGTAAAGGGGAGGAAGAGAGGAAAAAAAAAAAAATTCAGAATTTCCTTTCTTATATCCCACTTCTGCAATGCATTAAACATTCAATGTTGGCCTGGCATACTGTTATGACCCCAATGGCAGAGGGTCTCAGGAATCAATACCAAGTCTGCAAACACAAAAAAACAGCTCATAGGGCAGTGGTAACTGGGCTGACCATATATCTAATCCTAGCACCACAAATAGAAGTAGCCGGGGAACGTGCCTACGTTGGTTCTAGACGTCTCGCGCCAGCCGGAGAACTAACTAACCCTAGAAGGGAAAAGAAAGACCTTTCTTGCCTCCAGGGAAAAGACCCCAAAAGTTGGATACAAGCCCCCAACAAATAATAACGTTGAGGTAAGAGGAAAAGACAAACATAAGAATGAGCTAGGTATTTAGCAAAGAGAGGCCCACTAGCTAATAGCAGAATATAGTAAGATGACTTATATGGTCAGCAAAAACCCTATTAAAATATCCACGCTGGATATTCAAGAACCCCCGAACCGTCTAACAGCCGGGGGGAGAACACCAGCCCCCTAGAGCTTCCAGCAAGGTCAGAAATCACATTTAGTACAAGCTGGACAAAAATAGTAGCAAAGCAAGTAACTCAAAAAACAAAGAAGCAAGACTTAGCTTAATTTTGCAAGAGCCAGGACCAGCAGACAGGAGCAACAGAAGGATCTGATTACAACGATGCCAGGCACTGGACTAAGGATCCAGGAAGTTAATATAGCAACACCCCTGGACTAACGACCCAGGTGAGTGCCAAACAGAAAAAAGACAATCCCAGAGTCATACCACTAGTGACCACAAGAGGGAGCCAAAAAGTCTAATTCACAACAACTCCCACAGGCAAGAATACAGAGTACATATGGAGGTTTTTTGGCAGGGGTGCAGAGTACACACAGAGGCTTAAAGGCACAGTACTCCCACAGGCGAGGGTGCACAGGAACATTTTGGCACAATACTCCCACTAAAACACATGCAGAGTACACACACACAAAGGCTTTTTTGCAGAGTGCGCACAGACAAAGTCTAATACTTTCCCTCTCTCCAGCTGCATCCTTTCAACAAATTTTATCAAGCACCTGAACCTGAACAGTAAAATGGACTTCCGGAAAAATGTCTGAGTTGAGGGTTTGGTATCGGACACTAGGTGGCTGGTACAAATCTTGAACTTTACAGTTTGGGTTTGCTCATCCCTGACCTATCCTAAGGAGGGGCAATTACTGTAAAGATAGTGGACAACCTCTTTAAATACCTTCCTTTTCCTCTTTCTTGCCCTCCTACCTTTTCTTGTTTGCCTGCCCTCCTTCCACTTTAGGAAGCATTGTGGGAAATGTTGAGAAGGGTTTTTGAAACAAAAAGTATTTTCAATTACAGTATTCTTGACTTCATAGTTGACTTTCTTGATTCTTTATATTTTAACTCACAGCAATAGTCTAATATAGATGGAGAATGTTAGATTTCAAATGCAGAATTGCATGCTGGTGTAAAGGGCAGACAAAAGAGAAGACGAGTACAGTTGATGACAAACTGTGTAACTGCAAGTGAACACTGCCATCTGCTGGACAGAGCCGAAAGTGAAAATAAAGAATGAATTATAGTAGTGGGAACCCCAAGAGTGGTAGTGCATGTTCCCGGAGGAAGAAATTGAAAATGATGCTGGGTCAGGTGACACCTGTGTCGCAGTTACTCATTATAAAAGGCGTGGCTTGGCTGAGAAAGATGGAGTTGGCACCAAAATCTGTACCAGGCAGGTCATGTGGCCTCAGAGTGGACTTACAGCCACCGTCAGGAGGGTCTGAGAGTGGACAGATGCCGGAGGGCCCGAACTGTGAGGAAGATCAGTGACCAGCACTGTAGAAGATCCATGACAAGCTCCAGTAGAAAAACTGTAAGAGGCGCTAATAGAAGACCATGACCAGATTCGAACCAGGTTCGGTAGACAATCTGGCTGTATCAGAGAACCATTCCTATGTGCCATTAATTCTGGCATAGATGCATTTTATGTACAGGATGTGAGCTGAGGCAGTGCTTCAGGGAATGGTGACGGCCAGTGCGATGAGCACTCTGTATAGCCAGTGACTCACATATCTAGGACTTGCAGCCTAGCGGGCAATACCAGTGACCCTCGCTGGGGCCAGAGGAGCTTCCAGAGACTACAAAGGGGATGGGCCTTGTACTGAAAGTGACGCCCGTTAAGCTGAGACATAAAGGGCATTAACAGTCATTTAATTGCTAGATAATAAGAACGTTAAGTACAGTGTATATAATAAAATGCATAGATAATATATTTAGTCACATTGCTGTTGCCTCCAATTAGCATGTTAACACTCGGAGATGCCAGTATATAGTTTTCAACTTTGGTTTCTGAGCTTTTTGGAAAAAAAGAATATTGTGGTGTTTTTATTAAGTCATGGTATGCGGGTGGTGATACTATACACTGGGGTCACTGTAGTCCTGACGTCATGCAGTTTAACAGTCAAGCGAGTAAGAGGAGATAGACAAATACTAGTCTGCTCCTCCTGTAGAGACAAAATCACTCTGCCACACTTTCTATATCAACACAAAAACCTACAGCAAATTTAGGTAGAAAGAAAAAGTCCTCCCTAATAAGAGTAAAGATAAAGATGCAAAGACCCATCTGCAGTTCCTTAAGAGAGACAAAGACCCAAGTCTACTTCCTGCACAGAGACAAAGACCCGCCTCAGCTTGCTGTAGAGACAAAGACCAGCCTCCACTTAATTTAGAGGGAGACTCTCCCCCACTTCCTGCACAGAGACAAAGACCCATCGCCACTTCCTGTAGTTTGTCAGTACTGCTACAGATGGATTATACTTGACAACAGGCAGTACACAGAAAGTTACTTAGAAGGGAGACACCTAGTGTCTTGAACTTTGGAGGGGATCTTTTCAGGGCGATAGACATTTATAAATTAACTAATTTGCAAATTTTGTAGTGATCATTTCATCCATCAGATGAGATCAAAATGTCTGAAAATACAGGGACCATTTGAGTAAAGAGTATTGCAGTCTAGCGTAAATTTTACACATGTTGTACGAAAGAAGAATTCTGGTATCACTTGAGATTCGGCAGGAAATGAAACAAGGCAGTTACAAGAAGGAGTCTTGTCATATGAAATGCATAAACAGATGTCCAGACACTATGTGATACCCTATCCTGTCTGTGTGTGTATGACAAAGGTACGGCTACTATGTGATCCCAAAGCCTTGCTATTGTCAATAGCATTAGCGGAACCTTAGCCTCAGCATACTTCTTTAATTGTGTCTAGCACAGGAGAATGTGTATGTTTGACATATTTTGGAATTTCTTCTCTGGGAAACCTAATGCAGAGATGGCTGCATACTCGGCATACTTATAGAACTTAGCTATGGCGTACAATCTACTATATAATTGTCTAAGGGGTACTTCCGTCTTTCTGTCTGTCCTTCTGTCTTTCTTTCTTTCTGTCACGGATATTCATTGGTCGCAGCCTCTGTCTGTCATGGAATCCAAGTCGCTGATTGGTCTCACCAGCTGCCTGTCAAGGCTGCCGCGACCAATCAGCGACAGCCACAGTCCGATTAGTCCCTCCCTACTCCCCTGCAGTCAGTGCCTGGCGCCCACTCCATACTCCCCGCAGTCACCGCTCACACAGGGTTAATGCCAGCGGTAATGGACCACGTTATGCCGTGGGTAACTCACTCCGTTACCGCCGCTATTAACCCTGTGTGACCACGTTTTTACTATTGATGCTGCCTATGCAGCGTCAATAGAAAAAACATCTAATGTTAAAAATAATAAAAAAAATAAAAAATCATTATATACTCACCATCCGCCGCCTTTCCCGCTCCTCGTGATGCTCCAGTGACCGCTCCATGCAAGCGGCAAGGATGGTCTGCGAGAAGGACCTGCCATGACGTCATGGTCATGTGACTGCAACGTCATCACAGGTCCTGCTCGCCTGCGCGAGAAGGACCTGCCGTGACGTAAGTCATGTGACCATGATGTCATCACACCCTGGGACCGGAAGCTGCTGCTGTACCGCACACAGGCGACAGAACTACTACAAGGCACCCTCGGAAGGTGAGTATATGTTTATTTTTTAATCTGTGACATACGTGGCTGGGCAATATTCTACGTAGCTGGGCCATATACTACGTGACTGGCCAATATACTACGTGGCTGGGCAATATACTACATGGCTCTGTGCTGTATACTACGTCACTGGGCAATATACTACGTGGGCTGGGCAATATACTACGTGGGCTGTGCAATATACTATGTGGACATGCATATTCTAGAATACCCGATACATTAGAATCGGGCCACCATCTAGTACTTATAATACTCCACTTGCCACCAATGTATTGGGTTGTGTTGACTATACATGGTTTATAGCTATAGCCCAAATTGGCTTTTAGGCAAATCCCCAGTAAATTTTGGACTGTAGGTAAGCATACCTTTTGATCAGATAATATTGCCATCATTTTGAACTAAGTGATGGAGGACGTACATACTCAGTCACTCTTCCAATAGCCAGGTCTCTGCAGTGTGATCCTCTGATCGCTGAAGAGCAGCCAATAGAAACAGCTTTCTGGTCTGCTTGTCTGGGAAACAACAATGCCTGAGCAATACCATTACAGTATAGCTGAAGAGAAGACTTTTTCTTCAGGGAAAGAAAAAAAGACAGTGTTATCAGCTGTCAGAAGGGGAAGGAGACTGGACTCTGCTGCCAGATGAGGAAGGAGACTGAATCTGTCCTGCACCCACCCACAGCAGCAAATTAACAGCAGCACTAAGGGGGAAACAACAAAACAAAAAAAATGATCAGCTAGGAAATGTATCTTTATGCTAAAACACTATAAAATATTATAAAATACCTGCATTTCATGACTTTAGGTACCCTGCAATATGAGTTTCTTCAGGTCCTGAGGTATCAATTACAGCTAAAGCACCCACTATCCAAACAGGGCCAACAACAATATAATACCAAAGCACAGCAAACTGCGTCATCGCCTCCTTCCCGCCCTTCCACCAATGATATCTACATTAACTCTTTAGTGTCCAGCCTGTTTTGGATCATAAGGATCAAGCAAACTTTTTTCTATTTTTTATTTATACTAATGCCACATATTAAGAGCCATTCTTATATTTTTAAACCTAAAAATTACTTATTTTTCTTGTAGTCCGACTTGTCTATTTTAATGCCATAATTTTAGGGTACATCTAATGTATTAGAATTAAAATGTTATCAATTTTTTTTAGTGGAGGGAGAATGGAGAAACAACACAATGATGTCCTTTTTGAGGATTTTGCTTTTCAGTGTTCACTAAGTGGTATAAATTATGTCTGAACATTATTCCACTGGTCAGGGCGATTACAGTGATCCCAAATTTATTTAATGTTATAAACACTTAAAAAACATATTTTAGTGTACGTTTTTGTTTTCCAATAGATAATTTTGTTTGGGGGCTTGCTAATTGTTAGATGAATTGATGTTTTTATTTGATATGCAAATTGCCTCTTCAGAGGAAAAGAGGACTTGAACTCTATAGCGCCACCTGTTGGAAGTAGCGATCCTGCAAGTCACAATCAACCCTTTAACGAGTCTTGCAATATGAATTAAATTTGTACACTTTTCGAGCACATGCAAAGATTAGCATCATTTTACATTTCCTTTTGGAAAGCTGGGATGAACAAAATATAATAACTTGGCATTAGTTATTTAATTTTCTTTTTAACTTTTCTTTTTAGTCTCAGTGGGACTAAACTTTCTATACTTCTGTATTGTAAACTATTTCTCAAACACACCCATTTTTAGACAATGCCCCATCAACAACCCACCTTTACCCTCAAATGTGCATGTGGATACAAGAATTCTATTTGACAATGAAGCTTCCCTTTGCCATGCACAAGAAACCTTTCAGGTGCACCACTTTCTGAGAGGTTCTGTTTTTTTCTTGGGAAATGCTAATTCTTTTGGGAGTCTAAGAGGTCTCCGCTTTTTGTGGAAGCCTCCCAGACGATCTGGAAGAGTTAGCAAGTATAAACTGAACAGTCATGATCGAATCTATCCCAATCCAACCCAAGTCGTTGGAGCATGAGCAAAATTGTTGCTAGACAGCCATGCCCACCATACTATGCCATACCAACTCCAATACAGCACCTTGAAAAGGCAGATGCATCTGATCAAAGCCCCTTAGTAATGGAGTAATGGACATAAAAAAGCACATTGGCAGTCATTAGGGCGTCATCCATAAAAGTCCATTGCCGTGTATGAAAGATTTCTACATTATTATAAGTAGTATGGGATGCATTTCCTTCTCCTCCGTTGGAAAGATCGTTTCTCCCCCCATGGATCAGGCTTCACTCGAGCTAATTTTCCTCACTTTCCCTTCTCTTCATATTTATCTTGTTATTTCTGTAAATAGAAGCCTTCAGTGTTATAACAAGTCCGCCCTTGTGTGTCTCGTAGGGAGATTAATGGCAAACCACATTATTTTCACCTCCATAGAACAGGCCACAATTACGCCTGAACTCTCTCAGAACTGCAGTTTGTTTTTAGTCAAGGGCGATAGAGCACTCTACGTTTTCATGTAGCCCCTACGTCTTACATGTTTTTGCACAGGGGAATTGATTAACTTCCTGTATACAATCCATAGATGAGTTTTCTGGAGCCGAAATGGCGATCACTAAATAGTGTTAGCTCTGTGAAAATAAATAAAACATGAGGAAAAATTGAACAATGAAAGTCTCATTTTTCTCTTGTTTTGCATTGACTTAGGCATAATTTTGCAGCTAATTTCAAACGTTGCTCTTTAATGTTGTCATCACTTTACATGACCCTTTGTAGGTCCCTCGAAAATGAGCTGAGCTTGGAAGTTCAATTTGTTATCAGCAGAAGCCACTGTTAAGTCATTATCATTACTGAAGTAGTCTCAGTGTCTAATGAAAGATTGGATGAGTAAGGTCTTAAAACGTGCCCGTAAATCATACAGTAATCCTGTAGTTGAAATATTTTTGTTTTCTGTACATACACATCCACTATGGTCCTTACTGATTTTCCAGAAATTACATATAAATACACAATCCACATGACCGAAAGACCAGAGGTTCAAATCTTCTAATTTTGGAGAAGTTCTAGAGGAGCAGTGGTCGCGTATGTGCCTAGAATGGAGATTCAAAACTTCTCATTCAGAAAAAGCATGAATGGGGGGTAGTGGCTGCACATTTGCAGTAGACTGTACATTCAAAACTTCTAATTTGGGACAAGTTTGAGTGGAGTAGTTGATGTGCTTGTTTACTAATTCGAAGGTTCAAAACTTCGAATTTAGAATTTTGAATGGAGTAGTGGCTGCACATGTGCACTAGACTGGAGGTCAGAACATGCCATAGGTAGAAGTCTGAATGGAGTAGGGGCTGCACATGTGCAGTAGATTAGAGGTCAAAACATCCCATTGGTAGAAGTTTGAAAGAAGTGGTGGTTGCACATGCACATTAGTCCCAAAGTTCAAACCTTTCTACTCAGAAAAGTATTAAATTAAGTGTTGACCGCACATGCACACTAGACTCGAGGTTTGCATTCAGAAGAAACTTGAAAGGAGTAGTGGCTTGCAAGTGCACTAGACTGGAGCAATAAAACGTACCATTTGGGAGACTTTCAAGTGGATCAGTGGCCCTACATGTGCTATATAACCAGAGATTCAAAGCTTCATATTCAGGAGATATTCCAGTGGAGCAGTGGCCGCACATGTGCCCTAGATCTAATGTTTAAAGCTACCATTCTGAAGAGGGTTGAATGAAGTGATGAACCTACATATGCACTAGACTGGAGGTTTGAAACTTTCTATTGGTAAAATTGGTGGTTATACATGTGCACAAGCCCCAAAGTTGAAAACTTCCCATTCAGAAGAGGCTTGAATTAACTAATAGCCACACGTGCATTAGACTGGAGGTTCAAAACTTTGCAGTCAGAAGAAAAGAATAGTGGCTCCCAAGTACAGTAGACTGGAGGTACAATTTTTAACTTTCAAGAGAAGTTCCAGTGACGCAGTGGCCATGTATGCATACTAGTTTCAAGGTTCAAATCTACCCATTCAGAAGAGTCTTGAATGAAGTGGTGACCTTACATGTGCAATGTGCACTAGACTGTAGTTTTAAAACTTCCAATTCTGAAAAAATTTCAGTGGCACTAGACCAGAGGCTCAAAACTTCTAATTTGGGAAAAGTTTGAGTGGAGCAGTGGTCGCACATGTACACTAGCTTGAGTATTCAAAATTTCTCATTTAAAGGAAGCTTGAAAGAAGTAGTGACCTCATATGTACACTAGAATGGAGGATCAAAAATTCCTATTCAGACAAAGCATGAATGGAGTAGTGGTTACATATGTGCACTAGACTGGAGATTCAAAACTTTTAATTTGGGAGAAGTTGTAGTGGAGCAGTGGTAGTACATGGGCACTAACACGAAGGTTCAAAAATTCCTATTTAGAAGAAGTTTGAATGAAATAGTTTCTGCACATGTGCACTACACTGGAGGTCAAAACTTCCAATTCAGAAGAGGCTTGAATGAAGAACTGTCTGCACTTGCGCACTGGACTGAAAGTTCAAAACTTTGCATTCAGCAGAAACTTGAAAGAAGTAGTGGCTTGTAAGTGCACTAGACTGAAGGTACAAAACTTATCATTCAGAATCAGGAGAATTTCGAGTGGAGAAGTGGCCATTCATGCACTCTATAACCATAGATTCAAAAATTCTTATTTGGGAGATGTTCCAGAGGAGCAGTGTCCACACATACACAGTAGCTCCAAGGTTCAAAGCTTGCCATTCAAAAGATGTGTGAATGAAGTGGTGGCCACACAAGTGCACTAGACTGGAGGTTCAAAACCACTCATTCCGAAGAAGCTTGAAATGAGTAGTATATACGCGCTAGACCAATGGCTCAAAACTTTCAATTTGGATTAAGCTTGAATTGAGTGGTATCCTATCCACACATAAATACTGTAAAGTAAAGTAATCCAGGGGGCACTGATAAATTCAAACTCTTTTTTGGTAGTTATTCCAAAGTTTGTGCCCCAAGAGATTACTTTCTATCCTGTGCAGCGGTGATAAAAGTTTGTCTTTAATGCTGAAGGATTTTTATGTTCCCCATGACAATTACTCATGCTCCAGTCTTTGGTCAGTTCATAAAGGGCTAAAAAGAACAATAAGAAATGTAGGTGTTCCGCCTATTCTGTTCAACCATTTTCCATTTTGGACCTTGTAAAGTAGCGAAGGAGGGAACAAAACTGTTAAGTCTTTTTTTATTCTTTTTTTTTAAATCATCATTCAGAATTGTATTCATAACTAGTGTTGAGCATTCCGATACCGCAAGTATCGGGTATCGGCCGATACTTGCGGTATCGGAATTCCGATACCGGGATTCCGATACTTGGCGCGTATCGGATACCGGAATCGGAAGTTCCATGATTCAAAATTCAGAAATTCAGCCAATGAGAAAGATTCCAAGTGTGGGCACATCCTGTTTAGCATGGAGGGCATGAAACTACTGGCAAGGCTGTGATTGGCTGCTTAAATGATGTCATGATGCAGTTTAAAAGTCGCTGGCGCCATTTTGCGATCACTCTGCTGTGAATTCAGTTAGTGACAGGACGCTGTTTGCTGACTGAGGGACAGTTTAGAGATAGCGATTTGCTTCTTTGTGCTTTCCAAAGGCTAATTTAGCAACCGCTGTGTTCACCTACTAATCACCTTCCTTTTGCCTTGTAGCGCTGTTTTCACAGCGATCTGCAAGGTCTCTCTGTGTGTGTGTGTGAGTGCAGCCCACTCTCTAGTCTGAGTGCAGCCACATAGGCCATCCATAGCTGGTTGTATTCAGTTCAGGGAGGGTGGTTCATTGCCTCATACTGTCCTTTTTTTTTTTTTTTTTGAAGTAGTGCAGGCTGCTGCACATTTTTTCCAAAAATTCCTATTAGTGTCTTTCCACCCGTCTCCAGCTAATTTGTGGAAAAACACTACATAGGATAAAGTAGAGGAGGGTTTTTGGGCCTTGCAGCGCCGTTTACGGCTGTCTGCACGGTCTCCGTGTGACTGCAGCTCGCCCTGTAGTCTGTGAGCAGCCGTAGCTTGGTTGTCTCCAGCTCAGGGTTGTTCACTGCGTCATACCGCCAAATCAATTTTCATTTTGTTTTCAAGTAGTGTAGTCTGCTGCTAATTAATTTAAAAAAATCCTATTAGTGTCTTTCCACCCGTCTCCAGCTAATTTGTGGAAAAACACTACATAGGATAAAGTAGAGGAGGGTTTTTGGGCCTTGCAGCGCCGTTTACGGCTGTCTGCACGGTCTCCGTGTGACTGCAGCTCGCCCTGTAGTCTGTGAGCAGCCGTAGCTTGGTTGTCTCCAGCTCAGGGTTGTTCACTGCGTCATACCGCCAAATCAATTTTCATTTTGTTTTCAAGTAGTGTAGTCTGCTGCTAATTAATTTAAAAAAATCCTATTAGTGTCTTTCCACCCGTCTCCAGCTAATTTGTGGAAAAACACTACATAGGATAAAGTAGAGGAGGGTTTTTGGGCCTTGCAGCGCCGTTTACGGCTGTCTGCACGGTCTCCGTGTGACTGCAGCTCGCCCTGTAATCTGTGAGCAGCTATAGCCTGGTTGTCTCCAGCTCAGGGTTTTTCACTGCGTCATACCGCCAAATCAATTTTCATTTTGTTTTCAAGTAGTGTAGTCTGCTGCTAATTAATTTAAAAAAATCCTATTAGTGTCTTTCCACCCGTCTCCAGCTAATTTGTGGAAAAACACTACATAGGATAAAGTAGAGGAGGGTTTTTGGGCCTTGCAGCGCCGTTTACGTCTGTCTGCACGGTCTCCGTGTGACTGCAGCTCTATCCGTTGTCAGTTCAGCCCCAAAAAAATAAATAAATAATAAAGTTCACCAAACACACCAGTTACACCACTTTACATTTGTGTAGGCCACATTAGCTCATATTCAAGTCTAGTCCACACTTTAGAAAATTAGTGTGTCTTATACCTGTTAGGAGGAGTTGCTCAGGAATAAGCACACAAAGCCGTTAGTACTTTTCTGCTTATCTTTATCAGTCAACCAAGATGAAGAAGGCAGTGAGTAAGGCACGTGGGCGTGGGCGTGGGCGCGGAGCAGGGAGGGGACGTGGGGATTCTGTGCCTGCTGCGGGCACCGGTGAGTCATCAGCACCCACTTTCACAAGGGAACAGTCGTTCATGCGCAGCTTTGTCGCCGAGCGCCGTACACCGCTGCTGCGTCAAGACCAAATTGAAGCCGTTGTGGGATGGATGGCAGCTAATGCATCAACTTCCATTAGTGCCACATCCTCTCAGACACAGAGCACTGGAGAGCAGCCATCTGTCTCTTCACCACCTGCAAAATTGCCCAGGCAGACAGAGATCCCAGGACAGGAGCAGTCTCTACTTCTGTTCTCTGAATCATCTCTTGGCTTGGAAACAGGGGGCCAGCCAAGCAGCATTGGAGAAATGGAAGAAGAGGCAGGGTGCAGTGATGCCCAACCGCTTTTTCTATCTTCCTCTGAAGAGGCGGGTGGGCCAGTGGCTCCGGTCACCACCTCGCAGGCCGCATCAGCTGATGATGACACTCAGGTGCCACTTACTGGTGCGTGCTCTGCTGCTGAGACTACCCAGGAGGAGCAGTTGGGGGCAGAGGGTAGTGTAGATGATGAGGTCCTTGACCCATCTTGGCGTCAGGGACAGGAAGGTGGTGGGAGCAGCTCTGAGGAAGAGATTCCCCGTACGGCCCAAAGAGGGAGAGGGAGGGGGAAGACTGCGGATCCTGCAGCCTCCGCTTTGGCACCCGTAAGGAGCATGTCTCTTCCAAAAGTCAAAAGGGGGGCTCCCAAGACTTGCAGTGCCTGGTCCTTTTTTGACCCAGTTGCAGATGACATTTGCTATGTCAGATGCAAGGTGTGTCATCAAAAAATCAAAAGAGGTCAAAAAGTCGCCAACCTCAATACCTCCAACATGTGGAAACATGTGCGCAACAGGCACCCGGCGGAGTTAGACAAACACACTGAAGAGCTAGGCCAACCAACAGCGGCAGCTACCACCTCTTCAGCTCGTGTTGCCTCTTCCTCTAGCTCACACGCAGCTGGTTCGGCTTCCTCCCAGGATCGCCGTGGAAGAACCTCTGGCCCTGTTGTCCAGAGACCCGCTGTCATTCCACCCGCAGCACCACTTTCCCAGTCAACCACACACTCCCAGCCCAGTCTACAGCCATCGGTAGTACAGGCATGGGAGAAAAGGCGGCCTTTCTCGTCAAACCACCCACGAGCACAGGCTCTGACTGCAGGCATTGCCAAACTTCTGTCACTGGAAATGCTGTCATTCAGGCTGGTGGAGACTGACAGCTTCCGTGACTTGATGTCATTGGCAGTCCCACAGTACAGTGTGCCCAGCCGCTTTTACTTCAGCAGGCAAGCCGTCCCTGCCCTGCACAAGCATGTTGAGGGACACATAAAACACGCGCTACTGAACGCCGTCAGTAGCAAGGTCCACCTCACCACCGATGCGTGGACCAGTCAACATGGACAGGGGCGATACCTTTCCCTCACTGCCCATTGGGTTAATGTAGTTGAGCCGGGTACAGACCGTGCGAGTGGCGCAGGACGTGTCCTGCCCACTCCAAGGATTGCAGGAATCCATTCTGTACGCATTGACTCCTCCTCTTACACCAGTTCCTCAGAATCATCGCTGCAGGAGCCGTCACAGTCCACCTCCACATGGACCCGTGATGAACGTGTACCTGTTACGACCGACATGAGCACAGCCGTGGCCAAACGTCAACAGGCCGTCTTGAAATTAATTTTTTTGGGGAATCGTAGCCACACAGCGCAGGAGCTCTGGAATGCCATCAAGCAGGAGAGCGATGTGTGGTTTGAGCCAGCGAATCTCCAGCCAGGCATGGTAGTGTGTGATAATGGCCGAAATCTGGTGGCAGCCCTGGGCCTTGGCAACCTCACTCACATCCCATGTCTGGCACATGTGCTCAATTTGGTCGTGCAGAGTTTTTTGAGGGACTATCCGGATCTTGATGCACTGCTGCACAAGGTCCGCCTAGAGTGTGCTCACTTGCGGCGTTCCAGCACGGCAAAAGCGCGCATTGCGGCTCTGCAGCGCCGACACCGCCTGCCGGAACATCGCATCATATGTGACCTACCTACCAGGTGGAATTCCACGTTACATATGTTGGAGCGGTTGTGTGAGCAGCAGCAAGCTGTAATGGAGTACCAGCTGTATCAGGCGCAAAAAAGTCGCAGTCAGCGCCGTACAGACTTCACAACCACAGAGTGGGCCACTATGAAGGATGTCTGCCAGGTTTTGCGTCCCTTTGATTATTCCACGCGGATGGCGAGTGCAGATGATGCACTAGTCAGCATGACTGTCCCCCTTATCTGCCTGCTTGAAAAATCACTGCAAGCGCTAAGGGATGATGTTGTGGAAGAGGTGGAGGATGAGGATTCACCACTTCCATCATCTTCTGGACAGTCAGCGCCACGTGGTTCCTCACAAACGCGTAGGCAGGGGACAGTTTGTGAGGAGGATGAGGAGGAGTCAATGGAGGAGGAAGACATCCGTCCAGAGGAGGGAGTTCCCGAATTGTCCAGTACTCAGTGTGTACAGCGAGGGTGGGGTGATGACGAGCGGGCAGAGATCACGCCTCCAGCTGGGGACAGCGTTTCTTGGGCAGTTGGCAGTCTGCAGCACATGGTGGATTACATGCTGCAGTGCCTGAGAAACGACCGCCGCATCGACCACATTCTCAACATGTCTGATTATTGGGTGTTCACTAGTGTTGAGCGATACCGTCCGATACTTGAAAGTATCGGTATCGGAAAGTATCGGCCGATACCGGCAAAATATCGGATCCAATCCGATACCGATACCCGATACCAATACAAGTCAATGGGACTCAGGTATCGGACGGTATTCCTGATGGTTCCCAGGGTCTGAAGGAGAGGAAACTCTCCTTCAGGCCCTGGGAACCATATAAATGTGTAAAATAAAGAATTAAAATAAAAAATATCGCTATACTCACCTGTCCGACGCAGCCGGGACCTCGGCGATTGTAAGCGGCAGCGTTGTTTCTTTAAAATTCGCGCTTTTACATGCTTACGTGAATTCCCGGCTTCTGATTGGTCAGGGCGGCCATGTTGCCGGGACTCGGACCAATCACAGCAAGCCGTGACGAAATTACGTCACGGCTTGCTGTGATTGGTCCGCGTCCCGGCAATATGGCGCCGTGACCAATCACAAGCCGTGACGTCACGGGAGGCTGGACACGCGCGCTTTTCAAAATAAGCGCGTGTCCAGCCTCCCGTGACGTCACGGCTTGTGATTGGTTAATGGCGGCCATGTTCCTGGGACGCGGACCAATCACAGCAAGCCGTGACGTAATTTCGTCACGGCTTGCTGTGATTGGTCCGCATCCCGGCAATATGGCGCCGTGACCAATCACAAGCCGTGACGTCACGGGAGGCTGGACACGCGCGCTTTTCAAAATAAGCGCGTGTCCAGCCTCCCGTGACGTCACGGCTTGTGATTGGTTAATGGCGGCCATGTTGCCGGGACGCGGACCAATCACAGCAAGCCGTGACGTAATTTCGTCACGGTGTGCTGTGATTGGTCCGCGTCCCGGCAACATGGCCGCCCTGACCAATCAGAAGCCGGGAATTCACGTAAGCATGTAAAAGCGCGAATTTTAAAGAAACAACGCTGCCGCTTACAATCGCCGAGGTCCCGGCTGCGTCGGACAGGTGAGTATAGCGATATTTTTTATTTTAATTCTTTCTTTTACACCTTTTTACATTAATGTTGTTTCGATACCGATATCCGATATTACAAAAATATCGGATCTCGGTATCGGAAATTCCGATACAGCAAGTATCGGCCGATACCCGATACTTGCAGCATCGGAATGCTCAACACTAGTGTTCACCCTCCTCGATCCTCGCTACCGGGACAACGTAGAAAGCCTCATCACACCGTTGAACCGGGAGCGAAAAATGCGGGAGTACCAAGACACACTGGTCAGTTCCATCATCTTCTCCATTCCAACTGAGAGAAGTGCTGCTACTGCATTCCAAAGCAGCTCAGTGCGTCCAGGCAGTGGTGGAGGCTCTGCACAAAGAGGGAGCAGAAGCAGTGCCTCTGCCCAAGGCAAGACCAGTATGGCCCAACTGTGGCACAGTTTTGTGTGCCCCCCACAAAAGTCTACACCATCACAGACGGCTCCAGTCAGCAGGAGGCAACGGTTCCGTCAGATGGTGACAGACTACATGTCTTGCCCTCTTGCTGTACTCCCAGACGGCTCTTCCCCTTTCAAGTTTTGGGTCTCAAAGCTGGATACATGGCCAGAGCTAAGCCAGTATGCATTGGAGGTGCTGTCTTGCCCTGCGGCCAGTGTATTATCGGAACGTGTCTTTAGTGCTGCAGGTGGTGTACTAACTGACCGTCGCATGCGACTATCCTCCGATAACGTTGACCGGCTTACTTTCCTGAAAATGAACAAGGCCTGGATCTCGCAGGAATTTGCCACTCCTCCTCCTGATTAAATAATTAGGTCACTGTATACGTTATCCAGGTCTCCTGTTGTGTTCATCTTTCTACCACCTGAACTTAAATTCCTGGGCTCCAACACCGCCAGTTGAGGCTCAGACGTGCCGTCTGCACAGTCAAAACATACGACCCAGTGTTATTGGGTTTCAGTAACGTCAGCTGATCCCCAGCTGTGTAGCCGGCAATGTGTCATGCGACCGCCACGCTGACACAACAACTGAAATGTAAGGGAATCTGTCCCCCCCCCCCCAAGGCGTTTGTTACTGAAAGAGCCACCTTGTGCAGCAGTAATGCTGCACAAGGAAAAAGGTAGCTATTTTGGTTTTGCTCCTTGCACACGCAAAACTTAACACTTATAAAATGTGTCCACTGATACCGTAAAACCGTCCCGGAGGTGGGACTTTCCTTCGTAATATGACGCAGCACAGCCGTCATTCCTACCCCCCCGGCGCCGCGCCCCGGCTCCTCAGCGTTGTTTGATTCCGTCCCGGAGCCTGCGCTGTTATGTTATCCCGTGGCCAGGCACACTTAGCGCTGCCCGTCTTCTGGCATCATTTGGTGTCAGGCTGGCTGCGCCTGTGCGGCCACGCTGGCCGAGAGCCCGCCTCGCAGTGTCTTCTGATTTAATCCCACTGGGGGCCTGGGATCTATGGACATGCGCAGTGCATATCTGAACCTCCACCTCTCACTCATCTCCCTATGGCTTCTTCAGACTGTTCGGTGTCAGCTGGTCCCTAATAGCATGCCACGGCCGTGACACCGCACAGTCTGGAAAAGAAGCCGTAGGGAGGGGAGTGAGAGGCGAGGATATGCACTGCGCATGGCCATGGATCCCAGGCCCCCAGTGGGATTACATCAGAAGACACTGCGAGGCGGGCTCTCGGCCAGCGCGGCCGCACAGGCGCAGCCAGCCTGACACCAAATGATGTCAGAAGATGGGCAGCGCTAAGTGTGCCTGGCCACGGGATAACATAACAGCGCAGGCTCCGGGACAGAATCAAACAACGCTGAGGAGCCGGGGCACGGCGGCGGGGGGGTAGTAATGATGGCTGTGCTGCGTCATATTACGAAGGAAAGTCCCACCTCCGGGACGGTTTCACGGCTTCAGGGGACACATTTTATAAGTGTTTAGTTCTGTGTTTGCAAGGAGCATGATGAAAAGAGCCACCTTTTCCTTTTGCATCTTTTGTGCTGCACAAGCTGGCTCTTTCAGCTACAAACGCCTTGGGGGGGGGGTTAAAGGTTCCCTTTCGACTTTCTCAGGCTTCGGCCTACATTGTGTTCCTCTGCTTTTCCACCTGCCCCTGGGCTCCAACACCGCTAGTTGCCGTCCAGAAGTGCTGTATGCACAGTCAACAGTCGCTCCTCTGTTATTGGGGTTCAGTAACGTCAGCTGTTCCCCTGCTGTGTGTGTGGCAATCCCTCCTACCTCCTCCAACCTCCTCCTCCTCCACCTGTCCCTGGGCTCCAACACCGCCAGTTGCCGTCCAGAAGTGCTGTACGCACAGTCAACAGTCCCTCCTCTGTTATTGGGGTTCAGTAACGTCAGCTGTTCCCCTGCTGTGTGTGTGGCAATCCCTCCTATCTCCTCCACCTCCTCCTCCACCTGTCCCTGGGCTCCAACACCGCTAGTTGTTGCCTGGTAGTGCTGTACGCACAGTCCCAACAGTCCCTCCTCTGTTATTGGGGTTGAGTAACGTCAGCTGTTCCCCTGCTGTGTGTGTGGCAATCCCTCCTACCTCCTCCAACCTCCTCCAACCTCCTCCTCCTCCACCTGTCCCTGGGCTCCAACACCGCCAGTTGCCGTCCAGAAGTGCTGTACGCACAGTCAACAGTCCCTCCTCTGTTATTGGGGTTCAGTAACGTCAGCTGTTCCCCTGCTGTGTGTGTGGCAATCCCTCCTACCTCCTCCAACCTCCTCCAACCTCCTCCTCCTCCACCTGTCCCTGGGCTCCAACACCGCCAGTTGCCGTCCAGAAGTGCTGTACGCACAGTCAACAGTCCCTCCTCTGTTATTGGGGTTCAGTAACGTCAGCTGTTCCCCTGCTGTGTGTGTGGCAATCCCTCCTACCTCCTCCAACCTCCTCCAACCTCCTCCTCCTCCACCTGTCCCTGGGCTCCAACACCGCCAGTTGCCGTCCAGAAGTGCTGTACGCACAGTCAACAGTCCCTCCTCTGTTATTGGGGTTCAGTAACGTCAGCTGTTCCCCTGCTGTGTGTGTGGCAATCCCTCCTACCTCCTCCAACCTCCTCCAACCTCCTCCTCCTCCACCTGTCCCTGGGCTCCAACACCGCCAGTTGCCGTCCAGAAGTGCTGTACGCACAGTCAACAGTCCCTCCTCTGTTATTGGGGTTCAGTAACGTCAGCTGTTCCCCTGCTGTGTGTGTGGCAATCCCTCCTACCTCCTCCAACCTCCTCCAACCTCCTCCTCCTCCACCTGTCCCTGGGCTCCAACACCGCCAGTTGCCGTCCAGAAGTGCTGTACGCACAGTCAACAGTCCCTCCTCTGTTATTGGGGTTCAGTAACGTCAGCTGTTCCCCTGCTGTGTGTGTGGCAATCCCTCCTACCTCCTCCAACCTCCTCCAACCTCCTCCTCCTCCACCTGTCCCTGGGCTCCAACACCGCCAGTTGCCGTCCAGAAGTGCTGTACGCACAGTCAACAGTCCCTCTTCTGTTATTGGGGTTCAGTAACGTCAGCTGTTCCCCTGCTGTGTGTGTGGCAATCCCTCCTACCTCCTCCAACCTCCTCCAACCTCCTCCTCCTCCACCTGTCCCTGGGCTCCAACACCGCCAGTTGCCGTCCAGAAGTGCTGTACGCACAGTCAACAGTCCCTCCTCTGTTATTGGGGTTCAGTAACGTCAGCTGTTCCCCTGCTGTGTGTGTGGCAATCCCTCCTACCTCCTCCAACCTCCTCCAACCTCCTCCTCCTCCACCTGTCCCTGGGCTCCAACACCGCCAGTTGCCGTCCAGAAGTGCTGTACGCACAGTCAACAGTCCCTCCTCTGTTATTGGGGTTCAGTAACGTCAGCTGTTCCCCTGCTGTGTGTGTGGCAATCCCTCCTACCTCCTCCAACCTCCTCCAACCTCCTCCTCCTCCACCTGTCCCTGGGCTCCAACACCGCCAGTTGCCGTCCAGAAGTGCTGTACGCACAGTCAACAGTCCCTCCTCTGTTATTGGGGTTCAGTAACGTCAGCTGTTCCCCTGCTGTGTGTGTGGCAATCCCTCCTACCTCCTCCAACCTCCTCCAACCTCCTCCTCCTCCACCTGTCCCTGGGCTCCAACACCGCCAGTTGCCGTCCAGAAGTGCTGTACGCACAGTCAACAGTCCCTCCTCTGTTATTGGGGTTCAGTAACGTCAGCTGTTCCCCTGCTGTGTGTGTGGCAATCCCTCCTACCTCCTCCAACCTCCTCCAACCTCCTCCTCCTCCACCTGTCCCTGGGCTCCAACACCGCCAGTTGCCGTCCAGAAGTGCTGTACGCACAGTCAACAGTCCCTCCTCTGTTATTGGGGTTCAGTAACGTCAGCTGTTCCCCTGCTGTGTGTGTGGCAATCCCTCCTACCTCCTCCAACCTCCTCCTCCTCCACCTGTCCCTGGGCTCCAACACCGCCAGTTGCCGTCCAGAAGTGCTGTACGCACAGTCAACAGTCCCTCCTCTGTTATTGGGGTTCAGTAACGTCAGCTGTTCCCCTGCTGTGTGTGTGGCAATCCCTCCTACCTCCTCCAACCTCCTCCAACCTCCTCCTCCTCCACCTGTCCCTGGGCTCCAACACCGCCAGTTGCCGTCCAGAAGTGCTGTACGCACAGTCAACAGTCCCTCCTCTGTTATTGGGGTTCAGTAACGTCAGCTGTTCCCCTGCTGTGTGTGTGGCAATCCCTCCTACCTCCTCCAACCTCCTCCAACCTCCTCCTCCTCCACCTGTCCCTGGGCTCCAACACCGCCAGTTGCCGTCCAGAAGTGCTGTACGCACAGTCAACAGTCCCTCCTCTGTTATTGGGGTTCAGTAACGTCAGCTGTTCCCCTGCTGTGTGTGTGGCAATCCCTCCTACCTCCTCCAACCTCCTCCTCCTCCACCTGTCCCTGGGCTCCAACACCGCCAGTTGCTGTCCAGAAGTGCTGTACGCACAGTCAACAGTCCCTCCTCTGTTATTGGGGTTCAGTAACGTCAGCTGTTCCCCTGCTGTGTGTGTGGCAATCCCTCCTACCTCCTCCAACCTCCTCCAACCTCCTCCTCCTCCACCTGTCCCTGGGCTCCAACACCGCCAGTTGCCGTCCAGAAGTGCTGTACGCACAGTCAACAGTCCCTCCTCTGTTATTGGGGTTCAGTAACGTCAGCTGTTCCCCTGCTGTGTGTGTGGCAATCCCTCCTACCTCCTCCAACCTCCTCCAACCTCCTCCTCCTCCACCTGTCCCTGGGCTCCAACACCGCCAGTTGCCGTCCAGAAGTGCTGTACGCACAGTCAACAGTCCCTCCTCTGTTATTGGGGTTCAGTAACGTCAGCTGTTCCCCTGCTGTGTGTGTGGCAATCCCTCCTACCTCCTCCAACCTCCTCCAACCTCCTCCTCCTCCACCTGTCCCTGGGCTCCAACACCGCCAGTTGCCGTCCAGAAGTGCTGTACGCACAGTCAACAGTCCCTCCTCTGTTATTGGGGTTCAGTAACGTCAGCTGTTCCCCTGCTGTGTGTGTGGCAATCCCTCCTACCTCCTCCAACCTCCTCCAACCTCCTCCTCCTCCACCTGTCCCTGGGCTCCAACACCGCCAGTTGCCGTCCAGAAGTGCTGTACGCACAGTCAACAGTCCCTCCTCTGTTATTGGGGTTCAGTAACGTCAGCTGTTCCCCTGCTGTGTGTGTGGCAATCCCTCCTACCTCCTCCAACCTCCTCCAACCTCCTCCTCCTCCACCTGTCCCTGGGCTCCAACACCGCCAGTTGCCGTCCAGAAGTGCTGTACGCACAGTCAACAGTCCCTCCTCTGTTATTGGGGTTCAGTAACGTCAGCTGTTCCCCTGCTGTGTGTGTGGCAATCCCTCCTACCTCCTCCAACCTCCTCCAACCTCCTCCTCCTCCACCTGTCCCTGGGCTCCAACACCGCTAGTTGCCGTCCAGAAGTGCTGTACGCACAGAGCCAAACACCTCGCCAATGTGTTAGTGGGGTTCAGCACCGCCAGCTGTTCCCCTGCTGTGTATACGGCAACGTGTACTGCGACCGCCACGCAGACACAACAAGTTAAATGTAAGGGAACCTGACCCCCCCCCCCCCCCCCCAGGCGTTTGTTACTGAAGGAGCCACCTTGTGCAGCAGTAATGATGCAAAGGGAAAAAGTGCCTCTTTTCGTGATGCTCCTTGCACATGCTGAACCTAACACTTATGAAATGTGTCCCCACACAGCGTTAAACCGTCCGGTAGGTGGAACTTTCCTTTGTCGTGTGACGCAGCACAGCCATCATTTTTACCCCCTTGGCGCCGTGCGCCCCCTCCTCAGCGTTGTTTGAATCTGTCCCGGAGCCTGCGCTGTTAGGTTAGCCCTTGGCCATGCACACATGTTGCGCTGCCCGTCTTCTGACCTCATTTGGTGTCAGGCTGGCTGCGCCTGTGCGGGTGCGCTGGCCGAGATCCCGCCTCGCAGTGTCGTCTAATGTAATCCCACCGCGGGCCTGTGATCCGTGCCCGTGCGCAGTGCATATCCTCTCCTCTCACTCCCCTCCCTACGGCTTCTTCAGACTGTGCGATGTCAGCTGGTCCCTAATAGCATGCCACGGCCGTGACACCGCACAGTCTGAAAAAGCCGTAGGGAGGGGAGTGAGAGGAGAGGATATGCACTGCGCACGGGCACGGATCACAGGCCCGCGGTGGGATTACATTAGACGACACTGCGAGGCGGGATCTCGGCCAGCGCACCCGCACAGGCGCAGCCAGCCTGACACCAAATGAGGTCAGAAGACGGGCAGCGCAACATGTGTGCATGGCCAAGGGCTAACCTAACAGCGCAGGCTCCGGGACAGATTCAAACAACGCTGAGGAGGCGGCGCACGGCGCCAAGGGGGTAAAAATGATGGCTGTGCTGCGTCACACGACAAAGGAAAGTTCCACCTACCGGACGGTTTAACGCTGTGAGGAGACACATTTCATAAATGTTAGGTTCCGCATGTACAAGGACCATAATTAAAAGAGCTAAGTTTACCTTTTCCAGCATTAGTGCTGTACACAATGGCTCTTTCAGCTACAAACGCCTGGGGGGGGGGGGGGGGGTTAAAGGTTTCCTTTCAACTTGCTCGAGTGCAGGCTTCGGCCTACACTCCGCTCCCCCTGCTCCTCCTGCTGACCCTGGGCTCTAACACCGCCAGTTTTTGCCCAGATGTGCTAGCTGCACAGAGAAAAACACCAGCCAATGTGTCAGTGGGGTTCAGCACCGCCAGCTGTTCCCCTGCTGTGTAGCCGGCAACGTGTCCTGCAAAAGCCACGCAGACACAACAGACCCAAAGCTGCCGCCAGTGCAGGCTTCGGCCTACACTCCCCTCCCCCTGCTCCTCCTCCTCCTGCTCCTCCTCCTGCTGTCCCTGGGCTCTAACACACCGCCAGTTGGGGCCCAGATGTGCTAGCTGCACAGAGAAAAACACCAGCCAATGTGTCAGTGGGGTCCAGCACCGCCAGCTGTTCCCCTGCTGTGTAGCTGGCAACGTGTCCTGCAAAAGCCACGCAGACACAACAGACCCAAAGCTGCCGCCAGTGCAGGCTTCGGCCTACACTCCCCTCCCCCTGCTCCTCCTCCTCCTGCTCCTCCTCCTGCTGTCCCTGGGCTCTAACACACCGCCAGTTGGGGCCCAGATGTGCTAGCTGCACAGAGAAAAACACCAGCCAATGTGTCAGTGGGGTCCAGCACCGCCAGCTGTTCCCCTGCTGTGCAGCCGGCAACGTGTCCTGCAAAAGCCACGCAGACACAAGAACTGAAATTGAAGGGAACCTGTCCCCCCTCCCCCAGGCGTTTTTACGTTATCCAGCCACCTTGTACAGCGGTAATGCTGCATGTGTGCAAGGTGGCTCAGAAACGTATTCTCCTCGCACATGTGGAACTGAAAACACGTCTGAAATGTGTCCTCTGTGTGACCATTTAACCGTCCCGGTGGTGTGACTTTCCTTTGTAATGACACGCTGCAACCCCCTTGGTAGCGCTGCCCGTCTTCTGGCATCATTGTTTGGCTGCCTGCGCCTCTGCGGCCGCCCTGACCCACACAACGCCCCTCGGTGTCTTATTTATTGGGACTGCGAGGGTGTGATTCATGGGCAGGATCAGTGCATCAGTTCGCCTGTCCCTCCTCTCCTTCCGCCTTCTTCGGACTGTGCGGCTTCATGGCCGTGGCATGCGATAAGGGATCAGATGACGCCGCACAGTCTGAAGCGGGTGTAAGGACCCGAGTGTGAGAGGCCAACATATGTGCTGCGCCAGGCCCTGAATCCCAGCCCCGCAGTGTTTTAACAATGTTAAGACACTGCGGGGCTGGGATTCATGGGCATCGCGAACCGCACCGGCCGACATTACATGATGCCAGAAGATGGGCAGCGCTAACGGCGCTAGGCCAGGGGATAACACGACAGCGCAGACTCCTGTACAGCAAATAACAACGCTCGGGAGGCTGCACCCAGCACCAAGGTGGGATTCTTGACATCTGTGCTGCGTCTCATTACAAAGGGAACTCGCGCCTCCAACACAGTTTGACTGTATAAAGGGCTAAATGTTATACGTGTTTCATTCAGCGTGTGCAAGGAGAAAAATTAAAAGAGCAACCTTTGACTTGTGCAGCCAGGGCCGGCTCCAGGTTTTCATGGGCCCTTGGGCGACAGAACCTCAGTGGGCCCCCTTGTGGAGCAAATCATGTGGCGACAGTAAAACAGCAGGGACCACAGAGACCCAAATATTTTATTTAGAAAAAAACTATGTAAACTTTATAAAAACACTAGTGCAAAATAGAGAAAGTGCAATATATCAGGGAAACTTTTGATAAATTTGCTTCTCTGTAAGTTGTAAAAGACTTTTTTGACTTTTTTGTAAAAGACATTCAAAGACTGCCGCAAGGAACACGGACATGCTGCGATCTTAAAAGAAGCGCCACATGTCCGGAGTCGCAGGGCCGCCGGGTGCGTGTTACCACGCATAGCGGAGACGGGATTTCATAAAATCCCCTTCACTATGCTGGAACATCTGGACGCTGCGTGTTTGACGCTGTGGCCCCACGCAGCGTCAAACACGCAGCGTTTACTTAACGTGGACACATACCCTAACCGTTCCCATCACCAGATCACACATCTAGCCGGCAGCTTTTGTTTTGGCCAAAAGATTTTGTAAGCCGCCACCATAACACGGTAGACTCTTTTGGTGAGGCCCTACTCTGCTGTAACCTATTAAATATTTGTTAAAATATGCAATACAATTTAGGTATATTTTTATTTATTTTTCAATTTTTAAAATGACCAATAATATCACATAAAAAGAACAAATACCGCTACACCATGACCAGATGACATATTACCACCACAGTGATCGAATAATATCACATACAAAGAACAAATACCGCTACACCATGACCAGATGACATATTACCACCACAGTGATCGAATAATATCACATACAAGGGACAAATACCGCAACACCATGTCCAGACCACATATTACCACCACATAGTGACTGAATACTACAATTCTGATCAGTAATAAAAAAAAAGCACCACACTATCACCATCAGTGCCATTATACACAGGAGATCTGTACTTAGTATGCAGTGTCTGTGTAGAGGTAATACAGTGATCACTAGTGAGATTATACACAGGAGCTCTGTATATAGTATACAGTGTATAGTGTCAGTGTATAGGTAACACTGACTTACCAGTGACGTCTCTAGGTTAAGTCCTTCATCTTTCATCCAGCACAGACCGCCATCATGTCTTCCAGCCAGGACTCGTCTCTGCAGGAAATAACAGAGTTATCTCGCGCTCCGCTTGTAGAACACATTACTTAATTTTTCCGAACTTCTACATTACACCGCATAAAGAAAAAGAGGCGACATAGTGTCACTCTACACAGTAACAGGACCGCCCCCTCATTTAAAACAGTGTCCTCAAAAAATAAATACATCACTGCAGTAATAATATCCCTTAATTAGTCCCTATGGTAATAATATTCCCCATCCTGGCCCCCGTGTGTCTCATTCCTGGCGTCAGCCATATGTTCTCCCATCCTGCCCTCATGAGTATCCTTTCTGCACCATATGATCTCCCCATCCTGCCCCATCTGTCTCCATCGTATCCATCCTGCCCCATGATCCTGCCCCATCTGTCTCCAATCCTGCCTCCAGTGTCTCCAATCATGCCCGTATCACCATTCTGCCCCGTCTCCAATCAGGCCCCCATTTCTGCAATCATGCCCCCTGTGTCTCAATTCTGCCCCATCTGTTTCCATTCCTGCCCCAGTGTCTCCAGTCATGCCCCAGTGTCTCCAGTCATGCCGCCATGTCTGTCATCCTGCCCCTTGTCTCCAATCATGCCGTTTCTCCTTTCTGCCCCCGTGTCCAGCTTTCTGCCCCCGTGTCCAGCGCTCTGCCCCCTCCTGTGTCCAGCGCTCTGCCCCCTCCTGTGTCCAGCGCTCTGCCCCCTCCTGTGTCCAGCGCTCTGCCCCCTCCTGTGTCCAGCGTTCTGCCCCCTCCTGTGTCCAGCGTTCTGCCCCCTCCTGTGTCCAGCGTTCTGCCCCCTCCTGTGTCCAGCGTTCTGCCCCCTCCTGTGTCCAGCGTTCTGCCCCCTCCTGTGTCCAGCGTTCTGCCCCCTCCTGTGTCCAGCGTTCTGCCCCCTCCTGTGTCCAGCGTTCTGCCCCCTCCTGTGTCCAGCGTTCTGCCCCCTCCTGTGTCCAGCGTTCTGCCCCCTCCTGTGTCCAGCGTTCTGCCCCCTCCTGTGTCCAGCGTTCTGCCCCCTCCTGTGTCCAGCGTTCTGCCCCCTCCTGTGTCCAGCGTTCTGCCCCCTCCTGTGTCCAGCGTTCTGCCCCCTCCTGTGTCCAGCGTTCTGCCCCCTCCTGTGTCCAGCGCTCTGCCCCCTCCTGTGTCCAGCGTTCTGCCCCCTCCTGTGTCCAGCGCTCTGCCCCCTCCTGTGTCCAGCGTTCTGCCCCCTCCTGTGTCCAGCGTTCTGCCCCCTCCTGTGTCCAGCGTTCTGCCCCCTCCTGTGTCCAGCGTTCTGCCCCCTCCTGTGTCCAGCGTTCTGCCCCCTCCTGTGTCCAGCGTTCTGCCCCCACCTGTGTCCAGCGTTCTGCCCCCTCCTGTGTCCAGCGTTCTGCCCCCTCCTGTGTCCAGCGCTCTGCCCCCTCCTGTGTCCAGCGCTCTGCCCCCTCCTGTGTCCAGCGCTCTGCCCCCTCCTGTGTCCAGCGTTCTGCCCCCTCCTGTGTCCAGCGTTCTGCCCCCTCCTGTGTCCAGCGTTCTGCCCTCTCCTGTGTCCAGCGTTCTGCCCCCTCCTGTGTCCAGCGTTCTGCCCCCTCCTGTGTCCAGCGTTCTGCCCCCTCCTGTGTCCAGCGTTCTGCCCCCTCCTGTGTCCAGCGTTCTGCCCCCTCCTGTGTCCAGCGTTCTGCCCCCTCCTGTGTCCAGCGTTCTGCCCCCTCCTGTGTCCAGCGTTCTGCCCCCTCCTGTGTCCAGCGTTCTGCCCCCTCCTGTGTCCAGCGTTCTGCCCCCTCCTGTGTCCAGCGTTCTGCCCCCTCCTGTGTCCAGCGTTCTGCCCCCTCCTGTGTCCAGCGTTCTGCCCCCTCCTAAAAGTAAAAAAAAAAAAACACTACATACTCACCGTCTGTTGCCCGTCACGTCCCCTGGAGCTTGCCGTACTGACTGTCTCAGCGCCGTCCGGCCGTAAAGCAGAGCCCAGCGGTGAACCTGCAGTAACAGCGGTTCACCGCTGGGCACCGCTGTTACGGCCGGCCGGTGCTGAGACACAGTCAGTGCGGCAAGCGCCGAGGGACATGAAGGACGACAGAAGGTGCGTATGTAGTGTTTTTTTTTTTTTTACATGGGGACTTCGGCATCGCTGAAGACAGTTTCAGCGATGCCGAAGTCGCTTGGTCGCTGGAGAGAGCTGTCTGTGTGACAGCTCCCCAGCGACCACACAGCAACTTAGTAAGATTCAGCCTGAATCCCACCCCTGTGGGCGGGGCTTTCAGCGGGGACTCCGTCTCCTCCGTCCCCTCTGTCTCTGGATCGGCGAGTCGGCGGCCAGTCCCAAGTAAGAAAAAAAAAATAAAAAAAAATTGCCGTCGGATCCTAGGGGGGCCCCCAGAAGTCAGGGGGCCCCGGCATCTGCCCGACCCTGCCGTCCGCTGACGCCGGCCCTGTGTGCAGCACTACTGCTGCATAAGCTGTGGCTCTTCTACTTTGTAACCCCTGAGGGGGGGTTAAAGGTGACTTTTGAAATCGGTTCAATTAGGCTTCGGCCTACACTCTGCTCCACCTGCAGAGCCCGGGCTCCAACAACGCTAGTTGCTGTCCGGAAGTGCTGGCTGCACAGAGCCAAACACCTCGCCAATGTGTCAGTGGGGTCCAGCACCGCCAGCTGTTCCCCTGCTGTGTAGCCGGCAACGTGTCCTGCAAAAGCCACGCAGACACAACAGACCCAAAGCTGCCGCCAGTGCAGGCTTCGGCCTACACTCCCCTCCCCCTGCTCCTCCTCCTCCTGCTCCTCCTCCTGCTGTCCCTGGGCTCTAACACACCGCCAGTTGGGGCCCAGATGTGCTAGCTGCACAGAGAAAAACACCAGCCAATGTGTCAGTGGGGTCCAGCACCGCCAGCTGTTCCCCTGCTGTGCAGCCGGCAACGTGTCCTGCAAAAGCCACGCAGACACAAGAACTGAAATTGAAGGGAACCTGTCCCCCCTCCCCCAGGCGTTTTTACGTTATCCAGCCACCTTGTACAGCGGTAATGCTGCATGTGTGCAAGGTGGCTCAGAAACGTATTCTCCTCGCACATGTGGAACTGAAAACACGTCTGAAATGTGTCCTCTGTGTGACCATTTAACCGTCCCGGTGGTGTGACTTTCCTTTGTAATGACACGCTGCAACCCCCTTGGTAGCGCTGCCCGTCTTCTGGCATCATTGTTTGGCTGCCTGCGCCTCTGCGGCCGCCCTGACCCACACAACGCCCCTCGGTGTCTTATTTATTGGGACTGCGAGGGTGTGATTCATGGGCAGGATCAGTGCATCAGTTCGCCTGTCCCTCCTCTCCTTCCGCCTTCTTCGGACTGTGCGGCTTCATGGCCGTGGCATGCGATAAGGGATCAGATGACGCCGCACAGTCTGAAGCGGGTGTAAGGACCCGAGTGTGAGAGGCCAACATATGTGCTGCGCCAGGCCCTGAATCCCAGCCCCGCAGTGTTTTAACAATGTTAAGACACTGCGGGGCTGGGATTCATGGGCATCGCGAACCGCACCGGCCGACATTACATGATGCCAGAAGATGGGCAGCGCTAACGGCGCTAGGCCAGGGGATAACACGACAGCGCAGACTCCTGTACAGCAAATAACAACGCTCGGGAGGCTGCACCCAGCACCAAGGTGGGATTCTTGACATCTGTGCTGCGTCTCATTACAAAGGGAACTCGCGCCTCCAACACAGTTTGACTGTATAAAGGGCTAAATGTTATACGTGTTTCATTCAGCGTGTGCAAGGAGAAAAATTAAAAGAGCAACCTTTGACTTGTGCAGCACTACTGCTGCATAAGCTGTGGCTCTTCTACTTTCTAACCCCTGAGGGGGGGTTAAAGGTGACCTTTGAAATCGGTTCAAGTAGGCTTCGGCCTACATTCTGCTCCCCCTGCAGAGCCCGGGCTCCAACACCGATCGTTGCTGTCCGGAAGTGCTGGCTGCACAGAGCCAAACACCTCGCCAATGTGTCAGTGGGGTCCAGCACCGCCAGCTGTTCCCCTGCTGTGTAGCCGGCAACGTGTCCTGCAAAAGCCACGCAGACACAACAGACCCAAAGCTGCCGCCAGTGCAGGCTTCGGCCTACACTCCCCTCCCCCTGCTCCTCCTCCTCCTGCTCCTCCTCCTGCTGACCCTGGGCTCTAACAAACCGCCAGTTGGGGCCCAGATGTGCTAGCTGCACAGAGAAAAACACCTCGCCAATGTGTCAGTGGGGTCCAGCACCGCCAGCTGTTCCCCTGCTGTGCAGCCGGCATCGTGTCCTGCAAAAGCCACGCAGACACTTGCTCTTGTACCTTCTGCTCCCCATCCTGGTTCCAGTACCGTCAGCTGGTTCCGGGCAGAGCCTTTGGCTTAGGTGCCTCCCTTTGGTATCCGAGTTCCACCAACGTCAGGTGGTCCTTGGTAGTGCTTTCAGGCACGGGTACCTCCTGCTTAGTAACCGGGTTCCAGTAACGTCAGCTGGTCCTCGGTAGTTCCATTGGCTCTTGGACCTTCGGCTACCCATCCGGGTTCCAGCACCGTCAGCTGGTTCTCGGCAGTGTCTTTTGCTCTTGTACCTTCTGTTCCCCATCCTGGTTCCAGTACCGTCAGCTGGTTCCGGGCAGAGCCTTTGGCTTAGGTGCCTCCCTCTGGGTATCCGAGTTCAACCAATGTCAGGTGGTCCTTGGTAGTGCTTTCAGCACAGGTACCTCCTGCTTAGTAACCGGGTTCCAGTAACGTCAGCTGGTCCTCGGTAGTTCCATTGGCTCTTGGACCTTCGGGTAGCCATCCGAGTTCCAGTTCCATCAGCTGGTTCTCGGCATTTTCTCAGCCTTCTTGTACCTTCTGCTACATTTCCAAGTTCAAGAGACTAAACACAATGACCCAGAAGACCACCCCTAAGATGACGACGACACCAGAGACGACAACCACCGTGATGACGACGACCCTGGAGACGATGACCCCGAAGACCACCCCGATGACGACGACCCCGGAGACGACGACCCTGAAGACCACCCCGATGACGACGACCCCGGAGACGACGACCCTGGAGACGACGACGACCTGGAAGACCGAGAAGCAGAAGAACAAGAGGCTGCAGAACAAAGAGCAGAAGGACATTAAGCATAACACAAAATATCAGAGCAAAAAATATTATGTAAATTATAAGCAGAAGAAGACTAAGCAGTGTATGGGGGTGAGTCCGTTCCTCCTCGTGGTGCCCCTGGATAAAGCCTGATGCTGCAGGCCAAACTGAACGCGGACAAATGTAACTGTTTTGTGACAGGCAGAACGGAAGGTGTAATCTTCAAACTTTTATAGATAACAACTACGGGAATGCCTGTCACAAATAAGAATATGATGAAGAAGTTGAATATGATGAAGATAATAGTAAAATAAAAAGAATATGAACAATGTAACCCAAAAAATAATAGGTAGAAGATGAAGAAGAAGATGAATAAGGTGAAGAAGTTGATGTCAAAGAAGCTGATGATGAGGATAATTAAGAAGAAAGCGTGGGAGAAGTAAAAAAGAAGGTGAAGGGCGTGGAAGTAGTGAAACATCAATATCTGACATAAAAAAAAAAAAAAAAACATAGTCAAATTCTTTCTAACGCCGAACTTCATAAAAAAAAATAAAAAATCCTGCTATTCTATTACATTGGGCTAAACCTCTGTCCCTTTAATATCTCCGCCACGTCCCCCAATACATCCTACAATATTCTTAGTTGTTTTCCTTCATGTAGAATGAACCTACAAGTGTATAAAGGGTTTATTTTAATTCCGATATTTTCGTCCCATTGACTTGCATTGGGATCGGGTATCGGTATCGGATTGGATTCCGATACTGTGACGGTATCGGCCGATACTTTCCGATACCGATACTTTCCGATATCGGAAAGTATCGCTCAACACTATTCATAACTCTTATTATCGCTATGGCCAGACTAAGCACAAAACATTAAGGCAAAGGAAGTCGTAAGTTACACAATGTGAGTGGACTTCATCCGCAGGTGGTAGGTCTTCTATGGAGAAAATGAGTGAAGTCTAGCAATCTACCAGCTGGAAAGCGCCAATCTATAGAACATGTTACATGATCTTCTTTTGCTATCATACATATGGTGCTTCCTACAGGTAGCCATTAAATCATTATCCACTTAGCCCAGGAAAGAATTGTTCTTGGCTCGTTTTTCCTTTTTGTCTGACCCGAAGTGTCTTCACTAGGTCCCCCTGGGCTCTAAAGCAGACATTCAAATCCTTTTTCTTTCCAATGGATGGTCAATCATCCGTCCTTTTCAAAGCATTTGCCAATGGTTCCCTGGGGGGCAGCCGGCAGCGCTTTCTGTTTTGCTTGTTGCGATAATATGCTAATTCATGAAAAGCAGCCATTAATCTTCCCAAAATTCTTTCATTTGTCAAAGCTGCCGCGAACTGCTGGGAAAGAAAACTTGGCTTCCCTTATGTTTTTAAAGTTTGGTAGAATTTCTTTACTTTCCCTTTATTAATACCTTTCTCCTAATCTTAAAAACATCTGATGAGTAGATTGGAATCTGTAAGGGAGGCAAAGGGATGAGATGACGCCGGAGTCATAAACCTTATAGTTGGCTGAGAACTTTTGTAAAAATTAAATGAAACGGAAATGACACAAACGTAAGCAGTAATGAAGGATACTAATAATACTGATAATTGTCATATATATATATATATATATATACTACATTATGAGTAAGTTAATAATAATAATAATAATTTTATTTATATAGCGCCAACATATTCCGCAGCGCTTTACAAATTATAGAGGGGATTCTCCACAGTCATCATATATCACATCATCATGTTACTACTCAAAAAGATGTACTTACAAAAATGAAGGTTCTTAGTGCATATATTGGCCAATTCATGTGTGCCCATCAACAACGGCACAGATGGTGGTTTTCACACGTTTTCAGTGTTTTCACATAGCTTGGCGTATGCAGAGTGCTGCTGTGTTTTCTTTTTCTAAATACTAATATCTAGGGTTGAGCGACCTTTAGTTTTTTAGGGTCGAGTCGGGTTTTGTGAAACCCGACTGTCTTAAAAGTCGAGTCGAGTGAAATCGGCCGACCACCGTGAAAAGTCGGGTTTCGGCCGAAACACGAAACCCAATGAAGGAATTTATATATATATTTTTTTCCCTCCCTCCCTCCCTCCCTCCCTCTCTCTCTCTCTCTCTCTCTCTCTCTCTCTCCCCTCCGTCCCAGCACAGAAAATTTCGTATTGCACATTCCAAATCCCTACTGCGCACAAGCGATAACATGACGATAGGCGTTCACTCCCCTAACACCTATGTCATCACTCTGCCCACGCTCATTCATTGGCTGAAAAAATGGCGCTAAACGCGTCATACGAAACGCGACTTTAGCGCCAAGATCGCGTACCGCATGGCCGACCACGCACAGGGATCGGGTCGGGTTTCATGAGACGCCGACTTTGCCAAAAGTCGGCGACTTATGAAAATGCACGACCCGTTTCGCTCAACCCTACTAATATCCAGGGTTGGACTGGGGTGTCTGAAGCTCACTGGAGGAATTGACTCTAAGGCTGGGTTCACACTGCGTTAGCAGCAGCCCATTCAGCACATACGCTAACGGGCTGCTGTTAACGCAAGTGCCGACGTTTACATTGCGCTAGCGCAGATAGAGCATCTGCTAGCTCTATCTGCGCTAGCAGTGACGGACCCGGAAACGCTGCAGCCCCCGCATCTCAGGGTCCGTCACTCAATGACGGCATATCCCTAGCGCACGCCCATAGTGGGCGTGCGCTAGCGATGCGTCCGACATTGCAGTCAATGGCGGCCGTAATGGACTACGTTACACCGTGTTTATGCCGCGGTGTAACGTAGTCCATCTAACGGACACCATTAACGCAATGTGAACCCAGCTTAAGAGCCACACTACAACAACTTCTCTATAAGCAAATACCTGTTAACCGATTTCCTCGTTATGGTGGAACATCAACTGTAAAAAGAGGTGTCTCCTGCACATCTATTGTGCGCATACCACTGGAATGTACATTTATCGTAGTTTGCATTAAAGGAGTTTTTTGGTGAGAACAATTTATCACCGATCTACAAGATAGTTGATAACATATTGATAGGGGGAATCCGACAATCAGAAACCGAACTGATGGGAAAAATGGGGAAATTTTATCCCTGAGTTTTCCCTTTTTTTCAGCATTTGATCAGTATTTTACATCAGTATTTGTAAACCAAAACCAGGAGTGGAACAATCAGAGGAAAAATATAATAGAAAAATGTTACCACTTTGGCATTATTCACCCACTTCTGGTTTTGGCTTACAAACACTGATGTAAAATACTGACCAAAGACAGTACATGTTGATATTACCTTAGGATAGGTGATTACTTGATTTCACTGGAAAACCTCTGTAATTGCATATTTGACTCTGTGTAATAGTCACAGGACAGGAAGGGGTTAAACGTCCAAGTATTTGATCTCTATTGGAAATTAAGGATCTTCTCCATATTGAAAACAAAGAGAACAAGTGACCTCCATACACAACACAATCCCCTATAACAAGACCAATAATACCACCTAGAAGGGAGAAATACCGCCACACTATGAATGAACCACATAGCAACTGAATAATACTACAATAATGATCATGAATAAAATAATATAGCTCTGTATATAGTGTATAATGTACAGGTAATACAGGAATCACCGGAGAGATTATACAGAGGAGCTTTGTATATAGTGTATAGGTAATACAGGGATAACCAGTGACATTATAAACAGGAGCTCTGTATATAGTGTATAGTCTACAGGTAATACAGTGATCACCAGAGAAATTAAGCAAATGAGCTATCTATATAGTGTATAATGAACAAATAGTGCAGGGATCACCAGTGACATTATACTCAGGAGCTCTGTATATAGTGTACAGGTAATACAGTAATCACCAGTGACATTCTACACAGGAGCTCTGTACATAATGTCAGTGTACAGGTAATACCATGATCACCAGTGACACTATACACAAGAGTTCTGTATATAGTATACAGTGTCAGTGTACATGATACAATGATCACCAGTGACATTATACACAGGAGCTTTCTATATAGTGTATAATGTACAGATAATGCAGAGATCACCAGTGACATTATACACAGGAGCGCTGTACATTGTGTCAGTGTACAGGTAATACTGTGATCACCAGTGACATTATACACAAGAGTTCTGTATAGAGTATACAGTGTCAGTATATAGGTAATACAATAATCACCAGTGATGTTATACACAGGAGCTCTATATGTAGTTTATAGTGTACAGGTAATAGAGTGCTCACCAGTGAAATTATACACAGGAGCTCTCTATATAGTATATAATGTACAGGTAATGCAGTGATCATCAGTAACATTATACACCGGAGCTCAGTCTATAGTGTACAGGTAATACAGGGATCACCAGTGACATTATACACAGGAGCTTTGTATATAGTGTATAGTGTACTGGTAATACAGTGATCACCGGTGAAATTATATACAGGAGCTCTCTATATATAGTGCATAATGTACAGGTAATTCAGGGAACACCAGTGACATTATACACATGAGCTCTGTATGTAGTGTACAGGTAATACAGTGATCACTAGTGACATTACACATACGACCTCTGTACATAGTGTCAGTGTACATGTAACACCATAATCACCAGTGAGACTGTACACAAGAGTTCTGTATATACTATATAGTGTATAGTGTACATGTAATATAGTGATCACCGGTGACAGTATGCATAGGAACTCTGTATATAGTATATAGTGTAAAGGTAATACAGTGATCACAAGTGAAATTATACACAGGAGCTTCATATATAGTGTGTAGTGAACAGGTAATGCTGGGATCATCAGTGACATTATGCAAAGGATCTCAGTCTATAGTGTATAGGTATTAAAGGGATCACCAGTGACATTATACAGAGGGTCTCTGTATATAGTGTATAATGTACAGGTAATATATTGACCACCAATAAAATTATACAGAGGAGCGCTCTATATAGTGTATAATGTACAGGTAATACAGTAAACACCAGTGACATTATACACAGGAGCTGTATCTATAGTGTATAGGCAATACAGGGATCACCAGTGACATTATAGACAGGAACTTTATAAATAGTTTCAGTGTACAGGTAATACAGTGATCATCAATAAAATTATACACAGGAGTGCTCTATATATTGTATAATATACAGGCACTGCTGGGATCACCAGTGACATTATACACAGGAGCTCTGTATATAGTGTACAGTGTACAGGTAATACAGTGATCATGAGTGACATTATACACAGGAGATCTGTAAATAGTATCAGTGTACAGGCAATATTGTGATCACCAGTGACATTATACACAAGAGTTCTGTACATAGTGTCAGTGTACAGGGAATACAGTGATCACCAGTGACATTATACACAAGAGCTCTGTATATAGTGCATGGTGTACAGCTAATACAGTGATCACAAGTGAAACTATACACAGGAGCTCTCTATATAGTGTTTAATGTACAGGTAATGTAGATATCACCAGTGACATTATACAAAGGAACTGTCTATAGTGTATAGGTAATAAAGAAATCACAATTTAAATTATACACAGGAGCTCTGTATGTAGTGTATAGTGCACTGGTAATACAGTGATCACAAATGAAATTATACACAGGAGCTCGCTATATAGTGTATAATGTACAGGTAATGCAGAGATTACCAGTGACATTATACAAAGGAGCTCTGTCTATAGTGTACAGGCAATAAAGAAATCACAATTTAAATTATACACAGGAGCTCTGTATGTAGTGTATAGTGCACTGGTAATGCAGTGATCACAAATGAAATTATACACAGGAGCTCGCTATATAGTGCATAATGTACAGGTAATGCAGAGATTACCAGTGACATTATACAAAGGAGCTCTGTCTATAGCTCATAGGTAATGAAGAAATCACAAGTTGTTAGGGTTGTGGATTGCACTAAAAATAAACTATAAAGTGCAATCGCAACCCGGGGTCCACCGGACAGTAAACTGCTGCTAGTATAAACAAAGACGGATAAAAAACTAGCGAACATTGCTCCTTAAACACGCTGAGTTAACTCCACATAGTGTGAATGGAACACAGAAAACCAAACCCAGATACAACTCAGAGGTGCACAGTGAGAGGAATACCTAGTCAGCTAACCACTGAGAGGTACAGGGAAGGTAAGTGCAAGCTCAGCTAACCACCAAAGGGTACAGGGACAATAGGAAGTGTGCAATACCCAGTTAGAATCACTGTAAAACAACACATGGGTTGAACTTGTTCTGTGGTGCAATGCCCTGTTAACCCCACAGGGAAGTATAGCATACACACGGGACGAGAACAGATAGCAAAAACTCACAGTCAGCAAGAACACACAACAAACCTCCTCTCTGGAGGAGCTGGAATTCTAATGGCTTGATGCCAGCCCTGAACTCACACAGCCAATCTCCTCTCCTCTTTGGAGGTGCCGGAATTCTAATGGCACAGGACCAGCCCTGAACACATGCTGACACAGATAACTGATGTCCCACTGGCAGCTGATATGGTGCTAAACACACAAAACGCACAGACAGAGCGGTAGCGAATCCACCCACACATACACCAAACACAAGTGACGCTAGCACACCCACGTGCTTCACTGAAAACCCTTTATGTACCAGGCTCCACCCCAAACACTCACGCCCAGTTGGACGGGGTGCTGCCAATGGGCCAATCTGGAGCTACCACATCACCAGAGCAGAAAGCATCCGAGCACCAATGACAAGGTGCCACATGCTCAGTAAGGTGATTTCTGGACTTAGACTCCAGAGAGTGAAGCTGCCTCTGTATTTCACTGGGTACCATATACTTTAGCTGAAGAGCCAGTGGTAACCACACGTATAACAGACCCAGCAGACAGCAGACAGACCTGAATGGGAGACCAGAGCAACAAACAGTGCCTGCGATACATCCCACATGGCAGGGAAGTCCTGGCCTCTAATACAAGTGACATACACAGGAGCTCTGCATATAGTGTATAATGTAAAGGTAATGCAGAGATCATTACTGAAATTATACAAATGAGCTCTGTCTATAGTATATAGGCAATAAAGGGATCACAAGTGACCTTATACACAGAAGCCCTGTACATAGTATCAGTGTATAGGTAACACAGGGATTATCAGTGACATTATACACATGAGTGTTGTATATAGTGTATAATGTACAGGTAATACAGTGATCACCAATGACATTATACACAGGATTTCTGTATATAGTGTATAGTGTACAGGTAATACAGTGATCACAAGTGAAATTAGACACAGGAGCTCTTTACATAGTGTATAATGTACAGGTGATACAGGGGTCACCAGTGACATTATACACAGGCGCTATGTAAATAGCATAGAGTGTATAGTGGAAAGGTAAAACACTGACTTGCTAGTGACATTTCTAGTTGAAGTCACCCATCTTTGCTTATTTTCTTCATCCAGCACAGACCACCATCATTTCTTCCATCCAGTCTCGTCTTTGCAGTAAATAGCACACAGTTATCTATAGGTAATCACTTGTAGAGCACATTCTCCACTTTTTTCCCTAACTTCAACACTGAGCCAAATCAAGAAAAAAGTGACCTGGCACCCATACAGTAATTATAAAAATATAGAAGAAAGAGAGGTCACACTTCAAACATAGCAAAAAAAAGTGAAAAAAATTATTGCATTTTCCATGCAAATTCCATGCCAAAGGTACACGGTTTGGCTAAAGGTGTGTGCCTTTCTCAAGCCTCACTTGAGAAAGGCTCACACCTTGAACTGAAACATTGTGTTCCTTTGGCATGGTGTATATTTTTTTCACAACTTTTTGCTATGCTCATATGATGATGTCATGTGTTTGGAAGCTACTGATTTCTGTTATTTTGGCAACATCTGAGTTAATTAGAGACACACCTATGGATGTATTTTAATGCACACTGCTTCTTTGTGTAGCATCATGGGAAAGTCTTAAGAAATCAGCCAACATATCAGGAGTAGAATTGTGGACTTGCACAAGTCTGGCTCATCCTTGGGTACAATTTCAAGTTACCTGAAGGTGTCTCGTTCATCTGAACAGACAATTATATGCAAGTACAAACAAGATGGGAATGTCCAGTCATCATACTGCTCAGGAAGGAGACGGGTTCTGTGTCCCAGAGATGAACGTGCTTTGGTCTGACATGTGCATATCAACCCAAGGACAAAAGCAAAAGACCTTGTGAAGATAATGATGGAAACTGGTAAGATTGTGTTAATATCCACAGTGAAACAAGTATTTTATCAGCATGGGCTGAAAGGCCACTCTGCCAGAAATAAGCCATTGCTCCAAAAGAAACATAAAAAAAGCCAGATAAATGTTTGTTGTACTGTTGAAAATGTATGGGCAAAGCTGAAAAGGTAGTTGTGATCAAATCGACCTACAAGCCTGAATCAGTTACACCAGTTTTGTCAGGAGGAATGGGCCCAAATTTCGACCAACTATTTTGAGAAATTAATGGGAGGATATCCCAAATGTTTGATCCAAATCATTGAGTTTAAGGGCAATGGTACCAAATACTAACAAATTGTATGAAAACCTTTGACTTTGCAGTAAGTAATAATAATGCGTTAAAACATTCTCTCATTATTCCGGCATTTGGCAAATATTAATAATTATGGTAATCCTAATTGACCTAAAAGGGGAAAGGTTTAGTCTGGTTTCATGTCAGATATTGAGAAAAACATGCATAAGTGTCTTTTTATATTGTGTATGTAAACTTCTACTTTCAACTCTATCTATCTATGTATCTATGTATCTATCTATCTATCTATCTATCTATCTATCTATATATTATAAATTAAAAAGTAATGAAAATGTTTTATTTATAGCCACTGTTTAGCAGTCTTGTACTGGACCCCCTTAGCTTGCTCAACACACAAGTCAACTCAGCTAGTCCTTGGAGTGCAAACAGAGGGGCGTTCTGTGAAGCCTGTGCACCGCTGATAAGGTGAGCACTTCTACCTATGGGTCAGAATCTCAGAACCCAAATTCTCACTGATCAAAAAAAGACTAAACAGCAGTTACAAAATATATCTAAACTTTTTTTTTTAGAGTTTAGTTTTTTGGGGGAGAATAGAAGAGGTTCATTGGTGACAAGACAGGTTTTGAATCTGTCCCACCGACCTTGGTTGGCCCCAGAAGTTCAGCAAGTTGAATGTACGTCATACATTTAACTCCGTCCTGTCCTCCTCATTCCATGGTGATCCCTAGAACTGTTTCTTATATTAGAGAAGCTGAAAGAGTTAATAAAGAGAAAGTTTATATGTCTGACTGTACTAAAATCAAGTCCTCTCTTCCACATTTGTTTCTAGCAGTGTAATAATTACACTTGACCCAGTAATGAGTACCTGTAGGCACAAACTCCATGGCCATAATGAACAATGGAAGGCACACAGCTCAATAATGCACCAAATCTGCTCATGTGCTGGAAGAAAACTTTTGTTATTCCTCGTCATCCGATCTCTCTGTATAATATTGGTTCCACCTTGACAAAGAGGCTCAGTTACTCTTCACGGATATATAATATGGGCTGAAATTGTGTTATCAACCCCCTAGAATATTACTGTATGCCCCCGCTCTGTGCCATGAAAGCTAGACGCATTTGCGTGTGTCGGACCCCTCGGTTCTCTGTCTCTGGTTACATTTCCTGGCACTTTACAGAAGGAGTCACAATTCCAATCTCTCTCACCTCAGGTAACTCCAGGGAAGTTTGACCTCTTAATGGCACAAATATTATATTACCCTAAATGGATGTGAAAAGTTAGTCTATGTGCCAGGGTTAATATCGGTAAGTGCAGTTCACCCTATAGGCACCTTTATATAGCTTCAATAAGAACAAACCACTGAATGTGACTTTTTCATGTTACAGAATTTCAAAAAAATACTATTGAATGTTTTACTTCATATTATCTAATCACAATATAACACATAATTAACAGGGATAAAGGGATAAAAACAGAGCTACACCTAGCTGTTCCTATCCCCAAAGAAAGAATTTCCTTCTCTATAAAGCGGTGAAATGTCTATACAGAAAAAATACACACAGTGCACACAGATAATATACAATTATGTCACAGTACAGGGATAAGGAACATAGTGATGTCACAGTACAGGGATAAGAAACACAGTGATGTCACAGTACAGGGATAAGAAACACAGTGATGTCACAGTATAGGGTTAAGAAACATAGTGATGTCACAGTACAGGGATAAGAAATAGCGATATCACAGTACAGGGATAAGAACCACAGTGATGTCACAGTACAGGGATAATAAACACAGTGATGTCACAGTACAGGGATAAGAAACACGGTAATGTCACAGTACAGGGATAAGAAACACAGTGATGTTACAGTACAGGGATAAGAAACACAGTGATGTCACAGTACAGGGATAAGAAACACGGTAATGTCACAGTACAGGGATAAGAACACAGTGATGTCACAGTACAGGGATAATAAACTCAGTGATGTCACAGTACAGGGATAATAAACTCAGTGATGTCACAGTGCAGGGATAATAAACTCAGTGATGTCACAGTACAGGGATAATAAACTCAGTGATGTCACAATACAGGGATAAGAAACACAGTGATGTCACAGAATAGGGATAAGAAACACAGTGATGTCACAGTACAGGGATAATAAACAGGGATGTCACAGTACTGGGATAAGAAACACAGTGATGTCACAGTACAGGGATAAGAAACACGGTAATGTCACAGTACAGGGATAAGAACACAGTGATGTCACAGTACAGGGATAATAAACTCAGTGATGTCACAGTACAGGGATAATAAACACAGTGATGTCACAGTGCAGGGATAATAAACTCAGTGATGTCACAGTACAGGGATAATAAACTCAGTGATGTCACAATACAGGGATAAGAAACACAGTGATGTCACAGTATAGGGATAAGAAACACAGTGATGTCACAGTACAGGGATAATAAACTCAGTGATGTCACAGTACAGGGATAAGAAACACGGTAATGTCACAGTACAGGGATAAGAAACACAGTGATGTCACAGTACAGGGATAATAAACTCAGTGATGTCACAGTGCAGGGATAATAAACACAGTGATGTCACAGTGCAGGGATAATAAACTCAGTGATGTCACAGTACAGGGATAATAAACTCAGTGATGTCACAGTACAGGGATAATAAACTCAGTGATGTCACAGTACAGAGATAAGAAACACAGTGATGTCACAGTATAGGGATAAGAAACACAGTGATGTCACAGTACAGGGATAATAAACACAGTGATGTCACAGTACAGGGATAAGAAACACGGTAATGTCACAGTACAGGGATAAGAAACACAGTGATGTCACAGTACAGGGATAATAAACTCAGTGATGTCACAGTACAGGGATAATAAACACAGTGATGTCACAATACAGGGATAAGAAACACAGTGATGCCACAGTACAGGAATAATAAACAGGGATGTCACAGTACTGGGATAAGAAACACAGTGATGTCACAGTATAGGGTTAAGAAACATAGTGATGTCACAGTACAGGGATAAGAAATAGCGATATCACAGTACAGGGATAAGAAACACAGTGATGTCACAGTACAGGGATAAGAAACATAGTGATGTCACAGTACAGGGATAAGAAACACGGTAATGTCACAGTACAGGGATAAGAAACACAGTGATGTTACAGTACAGGGATAAGAAACGCAGTGATGTCACAGTACAGGGATAATAAACAGGGATGTCACAGTACTGGGATAAGAAACACAGTGATGTCACAGTACAGGGATAATAAACACAGTGATGTCACAGTACAGGGATAAGAAACACGGTAATGTCACAGTACAGGGATACGAAACACAGTGATGTCACAGTACAGGGATAATAAACTCAGTGATGTCACAGTATAGGGATAATAAACACAGTGATGTCACAGTGCAGGGATAATAAACTCAGTGATGTCACAGTACAGGGATAATAAACTCAGTGATGTCACAGTACAGGGATAATAAACTCAGTGATGTCACAATACAGGGATAAGAAACACAGTGATGTCACAGTATAGGGATAAGAAACACAGTGATGTTACAGTACAGGGATAAGAAACACAGTGATGTCACAGTACAGGGATAATAAACAGGGATGTCACAGTACTTTGATAAGAAACACAGTGATGTCACAGTACAGGGATAATAAACACAGTGATGTCACAGTACAGGGATAAGAAACACGGTAATGTCACAGTACAGGGATAAGAAACACAGTGATGTCACAGTACAGGGATAATAAACTCAGTGATGTCACAGTATAGGGATAATAAACACAGTGATGTCACAGTGCAGGGATAATAAACTCAGTGATGTCACAGTACAGGGATAATAAACTCAGTGATGTCACAGTACAGGGATAATAAACTCAGTGATGTCACAATACAGGGATAAGAAACACAGTGATGTCACAGTATAGGGATAAGAAACACAGTGATGTTACAGTACAGGGATAAGAAACACAGTGATGTCACAGTACAGGGATAATAAATAGGGATGTCACAGTACTTTGATAAGAAACACAGTGATGTCACAGTACAGGGATAATAAACACAGTGATGTCACAGTACAGGAATAAGAAACACGGTAATGTCACAGTACAGGGATAAGAAACACAGTGATGTCACAGTACAGGGATAATAAACTCAGTGATGTCACAGTACAGGGATAATAAACACAGTGATGTCACAGTGCAGGGATAATAAACTCAGTAATGTCACAGTACAGGGATAAAAAACAGTGATGTCACAGTACAGGGATAATAAACACAGTGATGTCACAGTGCAGGGATAATAATAAATACAGTGATGTCACAGTACAGGGATAATAAACTCAGTGATGTCACAGTACAGGGATAATAAACACAGTGATGTCACAGTACAGGGATAATAAACACAGTGATGTCACAGTACAGGGATAATAAACACAGTGATGTCACAGTACAGGGATAATAAACTCAGTGATGTCACAGTACAGGGATAATAAACACAGTGATGTCACAGTGCAGGGATAATAAACTCAGTGATGTCACAGTACAGGGATAATAAACACAGTGATGTCACAGTACAGGGATAATAAACTCAGTGATGTCACAGTACAGGTATAATAAACTCAGTGATGTCACAGTGCAGGGATAATAATAAATACAGTGATGTCACAGTACAGGGATAATAAATTCAGTGATGTCACAGTACAGGGATAATAAATTCAGTGATGTCACAGTACAGAGATAATAAATTCAGTGATGTCACAGTACAGGGATAATAAATTCAGTGATGTCACAGTACAGGGATAATAAACTCAGTGATGTCACAGTACAGGGATAATAAACACAGTGATGTCACAGTACAGGATAATAAACACAGTGATGTCACAGTACAGGGATAAGAAACACAGTGATGTCACAGTACAGGGATAATAAACACAGTGATGTCACAACGCAGGGATAATAATAAACACAGTGATGTCACAGTACAGGGATAGTAAACACAGAGATGTCACAGTACAGGGATAACAAACACAATGATGTCACAGTACAGGGATTGTAAATTTGGTGATGTCACAGTACAGTGATAATAATCACAGTTATGTCACAGTATAGAGATCACACAAAGTGATGTGACATACCAGGGAATAGGCAACTGAAATCGAGATCTCACTGCTCACTTTCCCTCATAGGTCCTCCACATGAAATTAATAAACTTTGCAATACATTTTTTTCAGGGATATCCACTTGCCTTTCTGCCTACTCTGATTATTAATTCTCAAAATTTTCACTTCATGGGTAAAATGTGTCTTCAGTGAATACAGACTTTCCCATTGCGGAGATAGGAGATGACAGTTGTAGATTCTGTGTAAAGAGTAGGGTGGTGGTGAAGGAGCTAAAGAAAGAGCTTGTCTTTCTTTTTTTCTCCCCTCTACATAGAATCTTTTAAGCACCAAATGTCATCTCCTATCTCAGTAATGGGAAAAATCTATTTTCGCAGAATACAGATTCTACCCACGTTATTTTTTCTCCCCAACTAAACAATGTATCAATCTGCTCAGCTTCTGTCGCCCAATACCATGCTCTCCATCGCATGATAAATGTGACGAGTTCATTTTAAGACTTGTAACAAAAATTGTTTCTGTTTTAATTTTAGATGCACTGGATTATAAAAAAGGCAAAATGTGTCAACTTGTACAATTGTGACCATTTAACACCCAAAATATAATGACCTAAAGACATCTGGAGAGTACCAGGAGAGATCTGCTCCTCTCCATTTTTGGTGTCAAGCAGCTCAGACTCCAAACTTCCACCTCCAGGGGGGTACTTTCTTTTCCTATTTATTATCTATATTTCTTCCGTAACCGGTGGCCCTCATCTCTATGCTTCTGATTTTCATTACGATATGATTTGGTACAGTGGATATCCAAAGCATAGAGACATAGATGGACCAGTAATGAATGAGGTGGTCCTACTACAGGAAGGTCAATGCATAAAAAATAAAGACATTTCTGCTGTTGATCTCTGTCGTCCTATGTTTTCACTTGCACCATTAGTTTAGCATTCTAGCATGGCAGGAGCCGGGGCGAGAAGAGAAAGACGGCCTCTGTTCTGTGTATTATGCTGTATTATGCTTCTGGGTCTTAATGAAGCATTGCAAAACCGAGACGTTACCTGTAACACTTCTGGGCCGATATTAAAAAATGAACTTTGATGAAGGAGAGTGGCAGGGGCGTAATTATAGGGGCTGCAGAGGAGGCAAATGCTGTTGTGTGTGTGTGGGGGGGGGGGGGGGAGCAAAGGTTCCTCTGTCATGAAAGAAGACCCAGTA